>NC_092128.1:175873922-176131422 GCF_043159975.1 Macaca nemestrina | reverse complement strand
TAAAATCTGCTGGATAAAAGTGAATTCATGGTTTTGAAAAACATGGCATTTTTCACCCCATTGCTTTGTGAGCCTACTTCAGTGAATGTGGTAAATGTGGTAATCTTATTGAGTATTTATTGTGTGTGCAGAAGACGGAAGAGGCAGTGAAGAAGCAGGAAAATACCTTATAAGGGAAATATACTTTCCCAGTCAATGCACTGCATACCCAGCGAGCAAAAGCGTCAATTGAATGACTCTTCTCAACCATCACCTTGCTTTTGACAAGTTCATCAGGTATCTTTCTATGGCAGAAAGAAAAGCCCCTTTTTTCCTGGCTGGCTTCCTCAACACAACAGGAGGCTGCAGGGGGTCTAGTTAGCAGGCTGAGGCTCCCTTGTTCCCAGCCTCACCTGAGTACCTAAGCATTCAGGAAAGACCAAACACCTCAAAGCAGAGTACAACATGGAAGCACTGTTGTTCATCAGCCACGCTTCAGTAAGTGGAAATATTTTCCATGATTGGAGAGGAGCCTCTTCCTCGAAGGAGCCACTTACCCTCTAAGCTGTATATTTCACAAAGTTACAGTTTTATGCCTAGTGTCATCAGTTTTCCTTAGAGGAGAACATCTGTAAATAGACCATCACTGCGGGCTAGGCAAATCCCATCGTGTATTTATTCTGCTGTCTGTTTACTGATTGCTCACCTGGACTCCAATACATATAACAACATAATTTCTCAGAGCCTTGTGAATTTTCCCATTAGGTTCAGTTTACTCTAATTGCCGGGACCTCACTTTGGTGGTTGGCTGGATGCAGGAAACTTCTTTGGCAGTGAGCCGTTGTTTGGTTCCTTCTCATCTTGCTTCTGAGGTGTTAGAGTGCCTTTCTCCAAGAACCTTACTAAGACCCTCCCAGCTGTCCCAACCCCTTCAAAGACTAGCTTACACTTGTTCCTTCTGCACAAAGCCCACTCCGGCTAAAATCAAGTAAGGCGGGCAATTCAACTAGCTCCTTTGCTGGTGTGACATAGCACTGAAGATTTCTAAAAGCAGTTCCATGCCCTGGAACACACATGTCTAAGCTGAAACTCCGTGCGTGCAGAACGCACTGCCCTGCCATACACAGACGTTGAGCAGTCTGACTTTGCATTGTGGACACTGTGTATAATTACCTTTTACCTCTTTCATCCTACAGGACTCTTCAATGCTTGCTGGTACTATTTTTCAGGATGTAAACTCCTTATATAGAGCAAGTCTGCTAATCTTGCTTGGCACAATGGCCAAAAACACACTGCATGCAGGCAGGTAAGTATTTTGATGGTACCCGAAACAGCCCCGTGTATCCTTGTTAAATTTATTTGTAGCCTTTGACCTTTCTGAAAAGCATGATAAGCTGTGGTTTTCTTGATTAAATAAAAAAAAAAAATCACACACATCTAGTGTCACCTTTCCTATAAGGCGTGGGCTGCTTGTTCCCATTTACGGGTAGAGACGGGCAGACCCATTTTCTGCCCTGTAGCTTTGTGCTTCTTTTAGAGAGGATGTCTGGAATGACAGTGGCATCTAGGTGCTGGTGTTGGACTGTGGGAGAAATTGTTTGTTTCTAATCCCTTAGAAGTATTTTTGTTTCAAGGAGAACCTGAATTGCTTTTGATTTCATTGATTTTCACTTTTTTTCCCCTGCCCCTTGCCAAAATATAAGGTAAGCAAGGACAGGCGTTGAATAAACAGAAGGCCAGAGTTCAAATCTACAGAATTTTTTTTATAAAAGCTGGTGACTTTGCTGGTGGCAATCTAGGAAGCATGAGAAATCCTCTTTTGGAATGAGTTGGTGCACAGAGCACCTTCTCCCATGCCCTCTCCTGACATCATAAGGAAATAGACACAGCATGGTAGCCAGGCAATGCCGTCTGTCCAGCCACCTCCCACCTCTTCCCCCACCTCCAAAGTGAGTGCTCATTTTCTCTAAATGTATATATGCCTCAGGTAAACCAACATGGATGAAATTGAGTAAGTCTCTGGGTTTTCTTTAATTTTCATCAGGTAAAAGGGGACACGACTTCTCTACTACTCCCCTACATTAAACAGTGGTTGAGTTTCATTAATAACTATACAGTGTTTCAATACTGCAATGTGAGCAGGTCAGCCTTCCAAGTTCTTCTTAGCAGCACCAAACAGACAGAAGAGCTTTCTTGTCCTCTCAGGTGAAGACAATTCCAACCTGATTTAAATGATAGGGTAGGTGGGTGCAGCAGCGGGAAGCTCATACTTGTGTGGGGTTAAGCTTCTGTCCAAGGATATAGAAAAGGTGGCTATCCCAGAAAGATGTTGAGCTACAATTTTATGATAAAGGTATTGCTTAACCCATTTTTCAGGGGATGAAGTTGTAGTTAAAAGAGACCTATGCCTGAAGCTTGGCAAAGAATGAATTCCTGGAATTGCCTCTCTCCCTTCTCCATTCCATTCTCTATCCCACCCACCCACTTACCTACAATCCTCACATTTCCCACGGATGCCTGAACTTGAACTACAGTTGCCTGTTCATTGGATTATTTTACAAATCAGGAAGTCACGTTTTAAAACGTGGGACCCCGATCATTTGCCTACCTACCTTCACCCCGAGTTCTAAATCCACTAGGATACAAGAACTTTTTTATTACCAAACAAATCAGGCAAAAAATGTAAAAAAAATCAGACTTTAAATGTTTTATTTTGTTGATTCTGTACAGCGTCAGGAAACAAGGTTAGAAGTAAAATAAAAGTGCCAATTAAATTCAGCTGCTACCAACAACCAAAACCTTAAACGTAGAAAAAAATCAAAGCAAACTGCGGAAAGGTCATAGCATAACCTCGGGTAAAGGAATTTGTTAACGTCTGTAACAAATCGAAACTGACTACGTATGTAGCTCTTCAACTGCAAGACGGCGAGGAGGAAGACTTGCGGGCCGCGCTGGTCAAGGGCCCGGCCTGCTAAGGAACAGCGGAAAGCGCCTTCCCGCCGTCGCCACTGCAGCTGGGATCCGCCGAGCAGCGGGCGGTTCAGGGCTCCCGGTCCTCCTGCGTGTCTTTTAATGAGAACGTTAATTAGCGATCTTGACAGGACGGCGACTGTGAAACGCCTGGTTACCTATTTTAGTAAATCGGGAACACTGCGTGCAAGGCGGTTGGTTTTCGTTTTTAAGCAAGCTTAAATGTTGGTTACGCTACTTTTGGGGAAAGGGAGGCAAAAGGTGAATCTCGAGTTCTAAGTTGCCTTCTAACAAACCCCCAGGATTCAAGAGCGAAAATTATCTGCGACAAAACACTGGTTGCGCGAGTGTTAAATACAGTTCTCCAAACAGCTGGTCTACAAAAGCGGACCCAAGTCCCAACCCAGCGCATCCTGCGTTGTCCTCGCCCCTACCCACCGCACCCGGACGCCGACCACCTGTCCGCCGAGGGTCCGTCCGTCTGCCACGTCCCAGACCGTCCGCACCGCCTAACTGGTCTTTTTCTGCCTCTTGAGGTCCGGCAGCCTCCTTTGATAGGACCTGGCCGGCGGGAACAAGGGCGCCCGTGGCCTCTGGCCGAGGAGAAGGAAAAGAACCCTCCCTCCGCCCCCGCCGCTGCTCGAGCGCAGCCCCTAGTACTGAGAGCCGGAGTGCTCCACTCCGGGGAGGTCACGCTCGGGGATGGCCTCTCGCCGCACCCAGGGCGCGCCAACCACGGCATGGCGCCCTCAATTCTACATCAGCCCCGCGAAGCGCGCAACTCCAGGGACAGGGAGAGAGATGTGCTGGGTGAGAGTGAGCACTTTCTGCCTAAAGCCGCTGGAACCGACCCAGAACCCCAAACAGCCCCGAGGCGCCATCGAACAACCGCTCCGGTCACTTTAACTTCCCAGGGGTGGGGGCGGGGAAGGGGGTGCCCGACAGTCCCTTCCTCTGGACTGGAAGGTTCGAAATGCTCTCCTTGCTCGGCCTCGCTCTCCCTGACGCAGGGAGCAGGGGCGCGGAGAAGCTGAGCGGAGGGAGGCCGGGCCGAGGTCGCGCCCCAGGCCCAGGCTGGCCCTCACTTGGAGAACTGCGCCTGCACGGCGGCCAGGCCCAGGCTGGCCGGGACCAGGTGCGGGAACTTGCACACGGCGCAGGTGCAGAGGCCGGGGCCGCCTGTGCCGCCGCCGGGGAGCGCGAACTGGCCGCATGGCGGCTCGTCCAGCGCCAGAGACAGGTACTTGGCGGGGCGCAGCGCGTCGGGGGGTCCCACGGCGCCGGGCGCCAGCAGCACGGAGCCGGGCGCGGCGGCGAGCAGGGGCAGCCCGGCCAGCAGCAGGCGCGGCGCGGCGGGCCCGGCGCCCTCGCCCAGCGCGCGGCGCAGCTCCTGCAGCGAGCTACCCAGCAGTAGGATGTAGTTGCGGGCGAGCAGCAGCGTGGCGATCTTGGAGAGCTTGCGGCCAGGAGCGCCCTGGCAGTGCGCCGCTGAGTAGGGCAGGATGACCTCGCGCAGCGCGTCCATGGCCAGGTTCAGGTCCTGCATGCGCTTCCGCTCGCGGCTGTTGATCTTGCGCCGCAGCTGCTGCTGCTGCTCCTCCTTGGCGTCCGGCCGGGCGCTGACGCCCGCGTGCGCGCCGGAGCCGGGCCCGGGGCCTGGAGGCTCGGCCGGCGCCTCCGGCTTCTCGCGCGCAGCCTTGGGGAGGAGGGGGGCCGTCGTGGAGGAGGAGGAGGTGGAAGAGGTGGTGGAGGAGGAGGAGGAGGAGGGCGGCTGCCTATAGCCCACCAGCTCGTAGAGGGAGGCCCCGAGCTGCACGTCTCCGGGCCGCTGTGGCCGCAGCATGGTCCCGGGGGCCGCGTTCACGCGCGCCTGGGAAACCGCATAGTACATCTGGGAGGCGGTGGGGGCGGCCAAGGACGCCCTTCAGGAACGCCCCGGGGTGGGCCCGTCGGCAGGCCGCCCCTCCCAGCGGACCTGCGCTTGGGGAGCCGATGGTGGGGCCCTGGCCCGCGCCCTACCCCTTTAAACCCGGCTTGGGAACCTGCGGGGCAGCGGGCGGCGGGGCGCAGCCAATGGAGGCGCGAGGCCGGGCGCAGCCGCGTGTTCATTGGCTGCTTGCGCCGGGGCCGCGCGGAGGTGCGGCTGGCACCGCTCTAGGAGGTTATTGTGAGCGCCTGCGCCAGCGGCGCGGGACAGGCCCACTGAGTGGAGTAAGGGCGCCTTTTCAGGCAAGCGGGGCTGTTGAAGGAGGACTGGTCGCACTGGTCAGGCTGCAACTCACGTGCCTTCCTCCAGCAACTGTCTACTCAAAACGACCTCCCCCATACTTTTTGTTAAACTGTGATCACCTATTCATAACATAAAATTTACCATCTTGGTTTTAGACTACTGTTTAGTAATGTTATATACGTTAGTGTGCACATTAAATTGATTTAAATTAAATTCACATTGTTGTACAACCAATCTCCAGAACTCTTTTCAACTTGCAACCCTGAAACTCCACCCATTAAATAACTCCCCACTTCCCCTCCCCCAGCTCCTGGAATTCACCCTTCTTTTGTGTCTCTATGAATTTGTTTTACTCTAGGTCCCTCATATAAGTAGAATCATACAGTACTTGTCTTTTAGCAACTGGCTTCTTTCACTTAGCATACTGTCTTTGAGGTTTTTCCATGTCGTAGCATGCATCAGAAGTTTCTTCCTTTTCAAGGCTGAATAATATTCCAGTATATGGATATACCACATTTTGTTCATCCATTCATTCGTGGATGGACATTTGGGGAGCTTTTGGATGTTGTGAATTATGCTGCTATGAACATGAGTGTATCATTTTTTTTTTCCTTAAAATACATAATTTCCTGCCAGGTTCAGGTCGCTAAATTTCTGGACTAAATGACAAGTAGGGTTAGGATGGTTCCTCCCTGCCACTCCCAACCTCCTTCCCCATCCCTCTGATCGAAAGGTCTTTAGGGACAAAGGAGCCTTTGGGTCGGGTTTCTCTCCTCCCCAAAAGGGATGGTCTATCAGCAACGTGACATTTGCTTAAGCAAAAGTCACTCGGAAATTGGCCTCTTATTAGAAACAAAACAAAACACCCACATAGTCCTATCGGTTGAGGGTGGGAATGAATCATTTTATTTGCCAAATAAAAGAGCATTACTTGGTGTCTATGAGCATTTTCTACCCCCGGCACCAGTGCGTGCTACCACAACTTGTCAATGTCCTGGGGAAGAGGGCATTTTAGCATCTAAACCTCTACCATCCAATATGCCTATTTAAATGTAAATGAATGAAAATAAAATGAAGTTAAAAATTGAGTTCTCCAGTTGCACTAGCATTACTTCAAGTGCGTAGTCCTCACAGGTGCTAGTGACTGTCTACTGAACAGCACAGATACAGAACATTTCCGTCTTCACAGAAAATTCTACTGGAGAGCACTAATCTAGAGTATGACAGAAGGAAAATGAGCCTCCTCCACCATGGGGCTCTTTGGTGTGAGAAGAGAGATGCGATTGAAGGGCCTGTCCATTCCCAACAGGGGAGCTCATCTGTGCTCTAGGAGCTGGTGCCTGTGCTTGCTGGTTTCAGGGCTGCTTTGTTCTGGTTTTCTTCCACCAATATTTGCCATATGGGTTCACTCTGATCTTTGCTTCTGACCCCCAGCTCTGCATGTAGCATCCTGTTTATGCCTGAGGTTTAGCTCCAACCTTGCTTTCTTCTGGAAGCCTTGGTCATTTCTCCTCTTCCTCCTTTCATGACTCTTGGCAAACCATTGATAGGATTTCTTCATAGCCTAGATTGTGTTATGTGGATACCATCTCTGCATTTGGCTATGATTTTTTTACAGTAGGGACCACCTGCTTATTTCTGCATCCTCCTGAAGCCTACCATAGTGCTTGGCACTTACTGTGTGTCCTGGAGGTCTCTAAGGATGGTCTGAAATCTCCATTAGCTCAGAGTCTCATCCCTTAAACGCACAAACTCCTGACAATGCTCTAACCCAAGCATTTTCCTAAAGATTTTATAGAGAGGCAAGGAAGCTGGTAGGGCCTCCTGCCTCTCAGGGGGGCCTGGCCTGACATGGACATGGCGCTGGGGGCCCCACTTTGGGAGAGAGAGGGAAGCCTTGGCAGGAAGGAGCTGAGTGCTTAAGCAGAACCATACTAAGCAGGAAGGAGAGAGAGAGACCAAGGGAATAGTCTTGAATGTTTCAAGCAATTAAGTTTAACGCCTCACTGATCATTTCGCCTTCGGTTAAGCAGCTTGCTTTCAAGTCATTTTTACAGACACTTTCATGTTTGGTTCTCACGGGGCCCCTGTGAGTTGGGCATTTTTGATCCCTTGCTGTCCATGATATGACTGAGGCTCCCAGAAGGCAATTGATTGCTCTGTGCCTTCAGACAGGACAGGCAGAGCTGCCCCACCAAGGACTGGCTCCCTGAATTCCCTCCAACAGAACCAGGCTTCCAAGAAGCCCAGGAGGGGGCCATGATGGGGTGGGTTGGGGACTGGGTGTAAGGATGGAGGCCAGACTAGACCGCGCCAATATTGATGAGTTGGTGGGTTCCAGCCATGTTCCCCAAGAGAGTGTCCCCAGAATCCTGCCACCATAAACCCTGCTCCAGCCTCTCTGGCAATGCCCACCCTCTCTTTCAGGACCCTCTGTCCTGTAGCTGAGATGCCAGATTGGGGCCCTGGTGACCTCCTCCTCTGGCTTCCTCCCCTGCACACAGCTTAGGTGGGGCCCCTAGGATCTTACCCTGCCAGCAGGAAGAGGAAGTGAATGGGGAAGATAAAATCTAAAGCCTTGGCCAGAGTTGCCTAACTTGTACCCTCCCCATTTCCCACCCACAGGAAGGGGCACCCAGGAATCAAAGAGGTGGAAACACACACATGCTGCTTCCCCCACTCCCAAGAAGCACCCCTCTTTCCTGTGGGTGTCCCTGAGGGTTTTCTTTAGACCTAAGTCTCACCTCATCTCCTCCTTGGAAAACTTATCTCTCCCCCAGCCAAGGATACTGTCAACTGGATATGCTGTGTATTTCAGTGCCTTGGTAGAGGGCCCCAAAGAGGGTTCTGAGTGGCCATCCAGCTCCAGCCTGGGCACGGGATTTGGGGCTGGTTGGAGCTGGTGACTTGGATGGTCCCTTGTGCCAGGCTGAAGCAGCGGCATGCAAAGCGTGACAGCTGGCAAGGGCCAGCCAGTTACTGTGGCCGCTGGCACGGGCCCCAGGGGCTGTCTCAAGGGGAGGCAGCTGCTGTGGCCTCCCACATTGAGGACATGCTTGAGGAGAAACTTGTGTCCACCATAACAACCGCTCTTGTCTTTGCCTAAAGGGGGTTGTGTGTGTGTGTTGGTGATTCCTTTCACTTTGCAGAGGTGTGTGCCTCAGATTTCCTTTTCCTTGTGTAGAAACCTAGTGTCTCCTGTCCATTCCCCCGTCCCTGCCACCTACTCTTGCTTTGGGTCAAGAAGCTTGGACCTTGGAAATGGCAGACTGGGGACTCAAAGCCTCTGTGATATGTGAGTGTGTTTCAGATGTAGCACCATCCCTCTCCTCTGTAAGAACGGAGATGGGGTGTACTGCTGCGAAGCCCCCTGTTGTCCTGTGCGAAACTGTCCTCTTGCAGAAAGCCAGCAGAATGTAAACAGTTGGTTGCTAAAATATGCTGCTTAGCTGGCTAGAGCTTAGACCTCTAATGGAATAATGAAGTTCAATTTTTAAAGTGCTGCTTACTTCTAAGAAGGTCAATATTCTCTGGAAAGTTTAAATTACCCAGTAGGTGTTGATATTCACACTGTCTCTAGGAGAAGTGGCGGCCTTGTCCATTGTTTGCCCTGTATCAGGTCCCCCCATCCCATCCAAGTATAACTCTTCCTGGAACACAAAAGTCAGGGAAGGAGCTGCACAGAGAGTAGCCCTTACCTTTGTTCTAGATTTCTCCTTTCTGGGTAGAGGAGAGTAGTAATAGAGAGGAAATGGGGAAGAGTAGATGGATTATGCTTTGATAGTTGTTCTTGGATAGGGAGGACTCCTTAGGGAAGCTTGATCCCATCTCATCTGGGACCAGCTCGCCAGAGTCTCAGTCACACTTAGAAACAGTTCAGGTTAAATAAAGATTCCTGCTGGGAAAATGTGAAAGAAAATGAGTTTTGTTCACTTTGACAGAGAATACAAGTTAAACAAGCTGTTGTAAACTGACACAATGTTTATTGTTACTTACAATGTTGTGTAGTTGTTGTGTACAATGCAATATATTGTCACAGTTGTCTTTATTTCCAGTGTGGAAGGACATAGGCAGTAATACAGTGTTCTTGGTTCTGATGACAGCACTCAAGATTATCAAATGTCATGGGTTGTGTTTTGCAAATATTATAAGAAGGTTTATTTTATTTTTAACAAATGGCATTTTAGCTTCATAAAGTTTACTACTTAAGGTTATTTCTGAGCCTAAATTTATCCTGCGATGTGTGTGTGTGTGTGTGTAAAAATTAAGAAAAAATAGGAAAAGATACTACCAACTGTGTATTTTGGGGGGTTCCTTTTAATTAAAAGTTTTTTTTTTTGTTTGTTTGTTTGTTTTTCCTGAGACAGAACCTCACTGTGTCACCCAGGCTGGAGTGCAGTGGCGCGATCTCACTCACTGCAACCTCCGCCTCCCAGGTTCAAACGATTCTTGTGCCTCAGCCTTCCAAGTAGCTGGGATTACAGGTATGTGCCACCATGCCCAGCTAATTTTTTGTATTTTTAGTAGAGACAGGGTTTCACCATGTTGGCCAGGCTGGTCTGGAACTCCTGACCTGAAGTGATCCACCCGCCTTGGCCTCCCAGAGTGCTGTTATTACAGGCGTGAGCTGCCACTCTCAGCCTAATTAAAAATCTTGATCTAGCTTTTGGTGACATAGTTCAAACAGATGGGCATGGCCTCTCTCCCCACACGACACGTACACACCCAGAATGACCTAACAAATGTGGAAATCTACATTGATTCTGTGAGCACCAAACAATACAATTCTATACATTGCTAATAAACATGCATTTTAACATCTCTGACTGTATATGTGAAAAGAACTATTCTTTATAAGAAGTTTCACATAATTATCGTGAAATGCATTCTAAAAGAGAAGTGCATCCTTTGTTTTATAGATGTTCAGAGAGAGTTTCTGCCACATCAAAACTTGAAAGCAGGTTGGTGGATGTGAGACAGAGAGATGAAACGTAACTGACAGAGGTTCGCAGAGGGAGTGTGATAAGAATAACCGTGCATGAAGATATGGATATTAGCACATGCTACTTGGAGTCTGTAGAGTTGGTTTGGGGCAAAACAAAAATATCCTCTGAGCCTCCCTGAAGGTAGTAGCTGAAGCCAAATGTTTCCAAGGCTTACACTGATACAATAAAAAGAGACAATTTGCTTGGAAGGCTGTGGCTAATTTATAACACAATGTCCAATGTCATGGTTAGTTTTGTTGCAAAAATTTGGCAGTTTAACCCAGAGTCTCAGGCAGCCTGAAAAGATGCGAGCGGTTCTGGCCGCAGCATCTCTGGCTTGCTGGATGTTCCGAATGGTTCAAACAAGCCCTTTCATAGAGACGCGGGGCCAAGTGCGCTCAAAGGAATGAGGGAAACAAAGGTGGCTCTGAAGTCATTTCCCCGCACTGGGTCCAGCCATCCGGTTTCACTCCTTCCCCATTGAACCGGCAGAATGCAACAGGAAGAGCGGGGATGAAAGAGAACAAACAGGCCGATGTGTTTGGGGAGAGAATGGAGAGAGGCCGGGGCGCTGAGCTGCTAAACTTTTTCATTCTAGGTTTTCAGAAAGGAGTGAATGATGAATTATAGAAACCTGAAAGGTAATAAAATATGGGTCACTGAAGCGCTGAGGCCAAGTTCCTAAAACACCTGCAGAGGCAGAAGGTTCTGGAAGTCAGTGCAGCCCCACAGTCGCCCGGGCAGACACCCTGCCCGAGACACAGAAGGGGACTGTTCACAAGCTCACCTGTTGTTTTCCCGTTGGCTCCCGGTCCTTCCCCGTCTGTGAGAGCTGACGGCTGGATCTGACTCCAGATTAGACCACCAGGGGAAAAAGAAAGGCGGTGTGAAGACTTCCCAGGGTGCAGTTAAGGAGACCGGAGCTCCAAGGCCACCGCCTTTTTCTCTCGGAGGCGCTCTGACCTGGAAATATTAACTCAGTGGTGAGGACTATCCAAGTTAAACATGCAAATCGTCTTCCCTACAATATTCTAAGGCTTTTCTGCTCAAAGACATGGCCTATTTATGTCTTACAAAGAAGAGTCCCGATCCTCCGATTGGGGATAAGAACAGCTATACTCATCTGAACCTCAATTTCCTCATCTCTAGAATGGGAGTAATAATATTTATCTCCTAGGGTTGTTGCAAAGTTGAGAAGGAAATGTAAGAGACGGCCAGGTGCAGTGGCTCACCCCTGTAATCCTAGTACTTTGGGAGGCCAAGGTGGGTGGATCGCTTGAGGTCAGGGGTTCGAGATCAGCCTGGGCAACATGGCGAAAACCCATCTCTAGGAAAAATACAAGAATCAGCCAGGTGTGGTGGCGTGCACCTGTTGTCCCAGCTACTTGAGAGGCTGGGGTGGGAAAATTGCTGGAACCCGGGAGGCTGAGGATGCAGTGAGCCATGATCACACCACTACACTCCAGCCTGGGCAACAGAGCGAGACCCTGTCTGAGAGAGAGAGAGAGAGAGAGAGAGAGAGAGAGAGAGAGAGAGAGAGATGAAAAGAAAGAAATGTAAGTGAGATGTCCACCCAGAGCCTGGCACATAGCATTATCTCAGTAAAATGATTAATAGTAGCTAATGTTTATTGAGTACTTGCAATATGCCAGGCACTATAGCTAATACAACCTCTGAACCTGACTCCT
This sequence comes from Macaca nemestrina, assembly GCF_043159975.1. Taxonomy (NCBI): domain Eukaryota; kingdom Metazoa; phylum Chordata; class Mammalia; order Primates; family Cercopithecidae; genus Macaca; species Macaca nemestrina. Next base: position 176,119,570 of record NC_092128.1, on the reverse strand, counting down.
CCCACATATTAGAGTGCAGGCTCTGTGGTGAGACCCTTGGGGCTCCAACTGAGCCCTGTCACTTACTTCATTCATGGTTTCCATTCAGACTAACGCAGCATCCCAGCTCTGTTTGTGTAAGTGTGTGCCTTCTCTGCATCCAGCATATGCGGTTTCCAGACCCTTCTGTCCCTGGGCTCGCTGAATACCCAAGATGTTCCACTCATATGACCCTGTTTCAGGGATGCTGTCCTGGACACTAAGCCAAAATCCAGCAAAAACTTGCTAAAGAAATTGTAGCTGGACACATTGGCTCACACCTGTAATCCCAGCACTTTGGGGGGCCAAGGCAGGCAGATCACCTGAGGTCAGGAGTTCAAGACCAGCCTGGCCAACATGGTGAAACCCCATCTCTACTAAAAATACAAAATTAGCTGGGCATGGTGATGGGCACCTGTAATCCTAGTTACTCAGGAGGCTGAGGAAAGAGAATCGCTTGAGCCTGGGAGGTGGAGGTTGCAGTGAGCCGAGATCACACCATTGCACTCCAGCCTGGGCAACAGGAGTGAAACTCCTTCAAAAAAAAAAGAAAGGAAGGAAGGAAGGAAAGAAGGAAGGAAGGAAGGAAGGAAGGAAGGAAGGAAGGAAGGAAAAAAAGGAAGGAAAGGAAGGAAAGAAAGGAAAAGAAATTGTAGAGATGGGAGCTCAGTGTGCTCCTAGACACCCTTGGAGAGAGAAAGCTGTCATGCCAGCTTTGAGGCCAGGCTACCTGCGTTGGAATCCTGGCTGCCTTACTTATTAACCGTGTGACTTGGGAATAGATGCTTACCTGTCAGTACCTCAGTTTCCTCTATCTGCAGAACAAGAATGAAAATCGAATTTATCTCCTAGGAGGGTGAGGTGGTATCTGTAAGGCACTGAGAACGTGAGGACAGCATTAGCTGTCATTATCATTTTACTGAGCCTTGTTATGAGTTGACTGTGTCCCCCAAATTCATGTTGAAGTCTTAACCCCCAGTCCCTCAGAATGTGACCTTACTTGGAAATAGGGTCATTGCGGAGGTAATTAGTTAAGATGAGGTCACTAGGGTAGGCTTCTAATGCAACATGACTGGTGTCCTTATAAAAGGGAGAAATTGAACACAGACACTCACACAGTGAGAACTCCATGTGAAGATGAAGGCAGAGATTGGGGTGACACTGAGATCAGGGTGACCTTGCAAGACGAAGAAGCTCAAAGATCGCCAGCAAACTCCAGACGCTGAGGAGGGCCTGGAGCAGATCGTCTCTCACAGCCTCAGAGGAAACCACCCTGCCGACCCCTTGACCTTGGACTTCTGGCCTCCAGAACTGGGAGGCAGGACATTTCTGTTGTTTAAGCCACCTAGTCTGTGGCACTTTGTTGATGTCAGCCCTGGCAAATAGATACAGCCTCTGAGCCTCACTCCTCCTATGTGTTAGAGCACAGGTCTGCAGTGAGTCCCCCAGGGCTCTAACTTAGCCCTGCCACTTCCAAGTTTATGAACTTGGGTGAGTGACTCAACTTCCATGTGCCTGAGTTAATTCACCTGTAAATGAAGCTCATAATGACACCCAACTCACAAGAGATTTTTAAAGCAAAGATCTGATGTGTATGTGGCTCACCATCATGTTCACTGTTCTGTGTAGCTTATTTTGGTGATTTCTGGGGACCTGGAGTCTGAAGGCAGAACTCTGCTCTAGGTTAGATTACTTGGGGATCTTGTTCAAGTGCAGATTCTCTTTCAGTGGGTTTGAGTGGGGGTTGAGATTCTGTTTTTCTTTTCTTTTTTCTCTTTTAGAGATGGGGTCTTGCTGTGTTGCCCAGCTGGGAGTGCCGTGACTATTCATAGATGTGTTCATAGCTCACTGCAGCCCCAAACTCCTAGGCCCAAGTGATCATCCTGCCTCAGCCTCCTGAATAGCTGGGACAAGGGGTGAACAACAAGACACCTGGGGTATTTTTAATAAGCTTGTAGATGAAGCTGATGCCGGTCAGAGGACCACACTTCAAGTAGTGAATAGTGAGGGCCAAGATGACCTAAGCAGGTCCCATCAGGGATCATGAGACTGAATTTGAATTTTACAAGAAACCTTCCTTCCATATCCATGTCACTTAGGCACATGAATATTTGATGGAGTGCCCAGCCATGCTTAAGGAAACAGCAAAGTCGGCTTTGGAGAAAACAATGAGGAAACGAGTAGGGGCGGATGTCCTGCCTTTCGGGCGGGCTGCTCATTGGTGATGGGGACAGATTCAGAAGAGCCTGAGACCTCGGATCGGTCCTGCCCCTGGGAGAGGGGGTGGATGGATGACATGCGGTGGGTGTGTGATCACCTGGAATGGGGCAGGGTGAAGAAGCGATGTGCTTGGAACATGGGCCAAGCCGATTCTTCTGTCTGACCTTGGCTCCAACTGTTCCTTCTGCCTGAAGCCTCCCTCCAGGTCTTCTCAATGTTGAGATCTTAGTGAAAATGTGAGCCCCCAAAGAGACCTTCTCAGACCACCCAACCCAATGGCCACCCTCCCAGTCAGTTACTCTGTGGCCACTCCTCTCTGCTTTATTTTCCTCTTGGCACTCAGCAGCAGCTAAAGCCACCTCAGCACCTACTTGCCTACTTGTTTGTATGTGACTGTTCCTCCCGCTCTAGAGGCTTCCATGAAAGCCCCGTTCTCAGCTGGATCCCCGGTGCTTGGACAGAGTTGGTCCCCGAGTAGCTGCTTAATAAGGACTTGGATGAATGAGTGAAGAGGAAGAATCTAGATTGACTGATCAAAGACCTCTGACCCATTCAGGGGACTTCGGTCAGTCATCTGCTGTGGTGCAGAGCCCTGTTCCAGGCCCTTGGAGAAAGTGTGGGCTCCCTGCCTTCTAATCATTTGTAATCTGTTTGGGGATATGAAGGATGCCTAGGTGAACATCTGCCTAGCAATATCAGGTTACCACGAAATGCCAAACAGTGGTATGGACGAGGGGTGAAGCCTGTGTGTTAGTTCTGTTGGAGGGGGGGCGGGGGTCATCGGAGCTGCTGTAGACCTGAGCACACATATGCACTAGTAGATCTTATTAAAATGCAAAGTCTGGAGTCTGGTTCAGTGGGTAGGGGTGGAGCCCAAGGTTCTTCATTTTGATAAAGTACCCGGGTGGTACTGATGCTTTGGTCCGAGGACCACAGTTTGGAGGACAGCAAGGCTTTACTTTTGAGAGCTGGGTGAAGGAGAGGTTGTTGGCAGCTGAAGTGTCTTGGAAGGGGTTTGATAAGCAGAAGGAATGGGTGGGTTGGGGGGTCGAGAAACGGACAGGCAGAGAGGTAGAGTCACGAGACCATTATGTATGGAATAGGGAACGGGAACAGGATGGAAGGACAAGCAAGGTGGTTGGGGGAAAGGAAGGGGTAAAATAGGGAAAATTCCCCAGCCACAGCCACTGTGATCTACACCCTCCCTGCAGTCTTCTGTTTTTAATAGCAGTTTCTAGAAGGATTGAGACACTGGTGCATTGCCTTCCTCTGGTCTGTCAATTAGTCAGAACGTGTTTTCAGAAATGTTGCAACCTGAGATTTCCCAACAGGTGTTGGGCAGGGGCAGAGCTAGCTCAGCAAAAGAGGCTGCTTTGAAGTCCAGGTTTGCGGGTGCACGCTCTGCACAGAGGTCTGTGGTCACCTCTAACCAGCTGTCATGGAGATGCTTCCTGCAGAGGAATAGCCCCACACTTATTTTTTGCAAACCACCTTCACATCTGTTATCTCATTTTAGCCTTACGGAACTCCTATGGGGTTGGGCAGACAACTGTTTGTTTTGCAGATGAGGAAGCTGAGGCCAGTCCAGTAACACTTGATGCAGGGCCCTGGCTAAGACAGACAGGAAAGAATTGTTCTCTGAGTCTCTTACACTGTGCCTCTTGCCTCGGTGCTCATACATGTTAACATATACAGCAGGATTGGACACCCGCAGTTCTTTGATCAGAAAAACCTTCCCAGGAAGTTTGCAGAATGATGATCTCTTGATCACTAGAATTTTCTTGCCAGGATGGGATGCAGTCCAGCCTCATGGTGCTAGAATATTCTAGAATCTCCCCTGGGTGGGCTTGGCCTCCCATCAACTCCCTGCTGATGGGAGGGAAAGCGGTGCAGCTGTGGCAACTGGCACTGCTTCCCACATTGCACGGAGACTAAGGTCAGAGTCAATTTCATGCTCCTTCCTCCCCTATTATGACCTTCATTATCCTGGCGCATGGCAGCTGCTTGTCTCCAAATGAGGAGACAGGAAGTATTATATCACTATTAATAACATTTAAGAAGAGCAATAACACCATTATTAACTCCCGTGATTCTTCCCAATTTGAGTGGTGAATGCTTTTAAGTTCTGTGGAGCGTTTAGGGCAAGTTTTCCTTTGCTTTACCAGACCAGGGACTTGCCTGCATCGTTGGACTCCTGCCAACAGAGCAGGATTCATGTGCCCTGTACCAAAGGGAAGAACTGAGGTAGCTGTCCCTCTTCAGGTCTAAAATTCTGCAGTGCTGAGAGTATCAGAAATCAGTATTAGCCTGGATCAAAACCGTGTCTCTGCCAAGGACAAGAGATTCCTGGTGCCCCCTGCCCTGGGCTGGGTTCCAGCTGGCTGGGTCACCCATCACTGGCTGCTTCTTGGTTTCATCTGTTTCAGGCCCTCCCTGCTCTGAGCTGGTGGAACCCAGTGGGGCACAGGGGGATGGCTGCTGCTGGAGAGGCTCGCTGGGATGCTCTCGGGATACAGCTTTTTTGTCACTCCCCAGCCCCGCCTTTATGCCGCCTCTCAGCCCATCTGCAGTAGTGTGGGTTCAGGATACTTTCATGGGCCTCTGGAGGTTTGCACTGTAAACAACACACTCAACAGACAACCCCAGCTCCCCATTTACTTCTCTCTCCAGCATCCACTACCCATGTTAAGTTTTGCTCTTTCCACCCTTTTGCCTTTCCAATCTCTCTGGCTCCTCCCCGTGTTATTACGCATATTAATTCAGCACAATCCTGGCCCCAGCCCCCAGCCCCATCCCCCTGCCCACCAGCTAACAGAACTCACCCTCTTCCGAAGACACATGTTTAACTTAGCGCACTCTTGCGACTCATCGTTCTCTTCCAGTCAAAAGCAGTGCTTTTTCTAGGAGGACTTCTGGTGAATGACTTCTCTATGTCTTACTAATCGTAGACGCTGACTACAGCCCCGAGAAAGGGAGGCATCGTGAGCTGGCGACAGCCCACATTGTGCCCACTCTGTTGGCTCTTCAGCTGTTCACACCGAGCCTCCTTCCCCGGCCTCCCCCAGCACTGTACTGCAGACGGGTTCTCCACCCTGGCCAAGAACTCCTGGGCAGGCCTCTGAGCCCACCCATTTCCCACACTGCTCCCTGTTCTCACCCTCCCTGCTGTCTTGCTCTGGAAGCCATATGGATGTTGCAAATATCCCCAATGCTGAGGCTACACCTTGGCTGCATGTCTGTGGGAGACTGTGTGCCAAGTGCGGAAAGGACTGATCATCCAGATTACGGCCTGATAGTGCATGCCTGGTGCCTCCTGTTCTCTGTGGTCGTGGTTGGAATCAGACCTGCCCCTGAATGCTCCGACTCAGCCACCTGCCCTGGGCCTGGACTGCAGAGACCCCACTTGGGCCCTGACTGGCTGTGCCCCTTTCCATGGCTGAGGAGTATTCAGGACCATGGGGACCGGTCCTCCCAGAGCTTGCCCCCATCCTGTGCACGTGCACGAGGCCTGCAGCACAAGACTAGGGGTGCAGAGAGGAGAGGGATGGGATACGGGCCATGGGGACTTATTTCTCTTCTTTCTCCTGCGTCTCACAATATTCAGAGTAGCCTCATTTGACCCTTCAGTTTTTCCTTTCTTCTGGATAAATGACCAATATCCAAGCTTCCCCTAATATACATCGGAGGAGACCACCCTGGCTTCAACTCCAAACAAAATGTAAATCAGGCAGGTTGTCTGTTCTCTCTTGAAAGCGTTTGTAGCTTTCTAACACACTGAGAATTAAATCCAAGGGCCCAAAAGGTTCTACCCAACCTGACCCCTGAGCTTTTGGGTTTTTGGAAGCAGTGGCTGTATTAGAAGTCAGAGAGTCTTGCTTGGGGCTACATTGAGAGAGAGACAGAGAGAGAGAGAGAGAGAGAGAGGCCTTGAGACTGCACAGGGGTGGGGTGGGGGGAGGGTCTGTCTGCTTCTCAGACTCCCTGTCCTGCCCCTTCTCCATCCCTGCTCCCAGCCCCAGCACTGCAGTTACCTTGCTCCAACTGCACAGGCCGCATGGACCTTTCTGCATCACCCCAGCCTCGCTCCTGCCTCTGCACCATTGCTCTTGTAGTTTTCTGTCCTTGGACCACCTGTCCTGCAGAGCCTCAGGGTATTCACACTTCTCCAGGTTTCTCCTCCAAAGTCATCTTATCTGAGCTGCCTTCCCTGCCCCAGTATCCATGTAGTAACCATCCTTTTCCCCTGTAAGCTTTGCTTTCTTTCCAGCCTCAAATTATATTGTAAATATTCTTGTCCCCAGGACTGTGCCTGGAACATATAAAGTCCAGGATAAGTACTTGTTGAATGAATGAAAATCCAGCCATCAGGAGTTATTAATTACCTTCAGACTGTTTGGCTGCGTAAAGAGAAATCTCTGCCACACATCTTCATTTTTTATTTTCCATAGAGATGGGGGTCTCACTATGTTGCCCAGGCTAGTCTCAAACTCCTGGCCTCAAGCGATCCTCCAGCCTCAGCCTCCCAAAGTGCTAGGATTATAGGCATGAGCCACCATGCTTGGCCAACCACACGTCTTTTATAGAGGCATCTGTGGCCTTGGGGAAACAAAACATCCACAGTGGACATAACAGACTCCAATACCCCGCCCCACACTTCCTGTTTATCTTTTCCCATTTGAGGGGAATCCTGTCCACCACTGTCCTTTTGGGGTTACTGCACAGCCTCAGACAGACAGTGCTCATGTGCAGCCAGCCTCCATTTATCACCAGATGCCAAATCCCGAGGGGGCTCAACTCCAGCCTGCTGTACAAAGGTGGTCAGATCCTCTGTTCTCCTCTGCTAGATATGCACAAGTCCCCACTCAGAGTCCGTGGAGACCAGGCAGCCTCTGGTTTCTCATGTTGGACTTCCCCCTGAGGCTGTTATCAGCCTTGAGCAATTGCTTACATACTGCAAACTGCTTTTGTTCACATTTGCACAGGGAGAAGTTTCCATCCGTGGCTAGATGGTGCCATCCATGTTCATCCACTGCCAGTGCTCTCAGATGGCTGAGAATTACGTTCCCGGGGGAAATGGGGGGAATGGCAGACCCAGCCTCTCCTGTGCTTTCCTGAGGGGAGCACCACTCAAAGATGGAGACTGATCCGTTCAGCCCTTGCAGGGGCGGAAGGTGGAAAGAGTGAGCTCCTAAGGTAACTGGCTTCCAAGGATAGCCCCCACTGCAGCACGCCTCCAGCACCCATGCCGATGTGTAATTCCCTTCCAGATTAAATCTGGGCTGGCTGCATGACACACTTTAGTCAACAGAATGCAATGGAAGTGAAGTTATGCCTGTTCTGGGCCTAAACCTTAAGGAAGTCTGGCAGCCTTCACTTTTGTGTTTTTGGAAGGCAGTTGCCATTTCAGAAGCTCAGCCAGAGGGGCCACATGGAGAGAGGGAGAGATGCCCTGAGTCTGCATGGAGAGACAGGAAAGGAACCCAAGACCTCAGACCTTAACCCAAGGCCTTGTGAGCCCACCACTGAGCAGATCCAGCCAACCCCCTCCATTTAAGCCATCTGTGCCAATTACTAAGTGGTGACCCTGACTGAGCCTAGCTGAGGCACCAGACACGGGAGGGAAGAAGCCATCATGGACATTCCAGCCCCGCACATGGAGCAGAGGGGAGCCATCCCCATGATACCCTCTCCAGACTCCCCACCCTCAGGGTCTTGAGAAGTCATGAACTGGTGGTTGTAAGTCACTAAGTTTAGCGATGGTTTGCTCTGCCACAATATAGAATTGAAACAGCCCCCAACCTTGTATGTGCATAACTCTTGCCTGCATTTCCTAACTGTAAAAATGTTTCCATGGGTCTGACTGCCCCTGCCAACCACATACAACAAGAAGAGCTGTCTACCCCTTTGGGCATGGGAAGTGCATTTGACTAGGTGTATCTGTATTGGATGTAGGCATATCACATGGAGGTAAACTGCTGAGGAAGCTCCTTGAATTTTTTTGTTTTTTACAAACATTTGCATCTAAGCTCTATGGATATTTGAGACATCCAAGGAAGTAAAAAGTTCAAAACATTATAACTGGGGAGGTGGGAGATGGAGGACCTTCAGGTGACTCTGAAATAACCTCATGCCGGGGCATGCCCAGTTTCTATTCTTCTGTCTAAGAGATTTGTAGAGTTATTTTGTTTTCACATCAGTGAGGTTGACAGTGGCCAGTCGTCACCTTCATTAATAGTAAAGACAAAATGGCTCTGTAAATCTCTTAGACATTTGGAATATGCCTGAAAACAGTATGTGGCAGTTTTTCAGGCTACCCTGTTTTGGGCCCCAAGGCACAAATCAGAGTGTGGAACAGTGTGGAACAGTCTGGAATAATCTAGAACAGTCTGGAACAGTGAAAGGGATGAGCCTAGTCCAGTGGCAGAAGCCCTGGTCCTGGTCTTGGCTCTGCCATGTGACTCTGGGAATCTCTTGACCCCATGACCCGTGGAACAATATTAGAGTGACAATAACCTGACCTGCTGACCTCATAGACACCAAAGATTATGGAAAACTTTGGTAGAAGCATTCAAAGGGAGCTGCCTCCTTGGAAGGGATTCATGTTCACCTCACAAATGGACCATTGAGTCCTCGTCAGACATTGGGGTTTCTCTTCCAGGCTAATTATTTAATTTGGGAGAACCTTTCCAGTTGATACTTGTATTGACATTACATCTATTTTCTTCTGTCCTACCACAGTGGTTATCTACAACTAATGGGGATAAGTTCATTGGAGTGCCCATAGGCAGCATTCTTAAATTATTCCTATTGATCAATTCTGCCAGCTTATGGTCTGTAGGAGTGGAATGAAGTGATATCTGGGAAAACTAATCATTCATCTACCTCTCTTGACAGCTGCTTCCTGATTATTTATTCTCTGAAATAGCTTTGGATAAGAGGAAAATAAAGGTTTGCTTTGTTTTAATTTGTGTAAAACAATTTCCCTTTTCTGGGTCCACCATGTGACCAATGCATTTCTGCCTAAGGAGGATAACTAATAAAAATGACCTCTTTTAAGGTCAGTTATGTTACTGGGTAGCTATCAAAAAATGTATATGCATTATTGATGTCCATTCTCATGACAACTGGGAGAGGTAGTAATTTTACAAAGAAGCTGAGGTTAAATGGTGGATGCCAGTTACACTGCTGGTAGATGGTGGTGCAAACTCAGATGTGCCAGACTTCAAGAGCCCATTAACTTGCAATTAGAAAGAGCATCAATTATCAACTGACCAGGTGGACCTCTTTCTTTGGCGCCTTAATTCTAGATCTGTCCAGTTAGTGGAAGCATTGCACTGATGCAAGTTGACAGTGTGCCTTTCTTTAGTGGTCCAGACGGGGGACTCCTGGATTCCCTATAAAGAGGAGAGAAAAGCCAGTCAAGGGTGCCTGCGAGCTGTCTAGTCTCAGAGGGTTAAACTGAGGGGTTCCCTCACAAGCTGGCATCAAGACTTCCTACTGCTCTGTGGACCCATCAGAGGAGCTGAATGCCGCCTGGATTCTAGACCCCGTTCTATCACTAACTAGCGTGGTGACCTCAGGCCGTTTCCCCTTTGGGCCCATTGCACAGAGGGGTTCAACTCTTCTCTTAGGTCTTTTCAAGTTCCGGCTCTCTTTGAAATAGAATTGGACCATGCTTAGAGACTCAAATTCCACCAGAGTAGCCCCTATGTAACAGTAGAAGACAAAGACAGAGAGGGCCTCTCTCTATTTGAAAGTGGTCTATTTTGCAATGATCTTAGAGGATGGGGTTGATATTTGGCCGGGGACCTAATATATCTCCAGTCTGGGTGGGGAGTTACAGCAAGTGGTGCTTTTGTATTAGGTCCCTTAAGAAATGGAAGAAAGATACCTTTCCCAGCACATCTTGGGAGTAAGATATGTTGGAATTCTGCCACCCAGTACCTCAGAAACTGACTGTATTTGGAAGTAGAGGTAATCAAGTTAAAGAGGTAACCAAGTTAAAATGATTTCATTAGTGTGGGTCCTCATCCATTGTGCCTCATGTCCTTCAGCAAAGGGGAAATTTGGACACAGAGACAGACACATATGGAGGGAAGATGACGTGAAGACCCATGGAGAAGACAGCCCTCTAGAAGCCAAGGAGAGGGGCCTGGAACAGATCCTTCCCTCATGGAAGGAACCAACTCAATTGACAGCTGGATTTTATACTTCTGGCTTCCAGAACTGTGAGCCAACAAATGGCTGTTGCTTAAACGACCCAGTTTGCTATACTTTGCTATGGCAGCCTGAGCTAATGAATACACATTTTCCCAGAGGAGAAAAAAGTCAGGGAGAATTCCTGATCAAAACAGGTTTTTGGCTAAAAAAAAGTTGGACTCGGTTCTGAGAAGAAGGCGGAGACAGACTTCTAAGGTGGGGTGTAGAAGAGAATACTGGGGACCCAGGGACATTCTGGTATTCATCCCCCGTTTTCATAGTTTGCCTTTTCCAAAGAGAAGGTGAGGACATGGGCCAAGACTTTTCCCCATTTGGACCTTCCCCTCCACTGCTATTCATTTGAAGGTATATTTAAAAATTGGAACTATAAGAATTTAAGTAGCTTTTAAAATTAGCCAAGTCTAATTTAGCTTCTAGTTGTCTTCCCTCTGACTGTGGGGTGGCCTTCCCCACAGGGATGGACCCACCTAAAACGTGATCTGCTTTTCCACCCTTGCAGTTTACAACTCCTCAAATCCATTGTTCTTTGTGTTGGAAAATACAAAGTGCAGACCCAGATCCGCTCGGATCCCGAGGAGTGGAAAAGCCTTTTCTGGCCTGGCAGTTGCAGGTGACAGTCCTAACCAGTCCGGGAGCAGATGAGAAGTTCATAGGCTGTTAATAAACTGGAACCAATCGGTGAATGCGGGCTGATTGTGCCGGGGCCGGCTGGGGCCACAGGTCCTTGGGAGAGCCCGCACTTGCGTTGCCTTTATCTGCATAGAGCAGGATCATGAAAGCGCCGGCCGCTGTCAGTGTTTGTCACAGTGAATGGACATATGTCCCTCACACTAGCATGGGGAATATCTAATTAAGCTACACAATGATTGCTTATGCCCGGGGCCGTTACAAACAAGGCTCTGTCACTCTCCTTGGAGAACCACAAAATGGGAACTCTCTTTTAGTGCATGATAATGAATATATTTGAAATATATTAGAATTGATTTAGATCTCGCACTTTCATCCCTTAAAAGAAAAAAAAGCAAACAAATGCTGTTTTCACAAAAATATTCTGTCCTTTGAAGTCCCACAGTGGGGTTGGGGGTGGGGGTGAGGGAAGGCTGTCGGTAAATATCAGTGGGTTGATTGTGGTGTTTGGTAGAACTTGCTTTCCTGTTGTTTTTAATGAATATGTTAGGATTTTTGTGCCAGAAATTTATTTCACACATTAGCAGAGATGTTAGTGTATGCGATGTGGGAGCCTATATGTTTAAGAGTTTTAAGGAGTGAAGATGTTGTTCTTGTGTTGGCCTTCCCTTCCCTTCCCTTCCTTTGGCCTAGGTGGGACTCATAGGGAAACTTTTTTAGGTTAGTGCAAAAGTAATTGCGGTTTAGGCTGGGCACGGTGGCTCATGCCTTGTAATGCCAGCACTTTGGGAGGCTGAGGCAGGTGGATCACTTGAGGTCTGGAGTTGGAGACTAGCCTAGCCAACACGGTGAAACCTTGTCTCTACTAAAAATACAACAACTAGCCAAGCATGGTGGCGGGCACCTGTAATGCCAGCTACTTGGGAGGCTGAGGCAGGAGAATTGTTTGAGCCCAGGAGGCAGAGGTTGCAGTGAGCCAAGATTGTGCCACTGCACTCCAGCCTGGGCAACAGAGTGAGACTCCATCTCAAAACAAAACAAAACAAAAAAGGTGATTGTGCAAAAAACCACAATTACTTTTGCATCAACCTAAAGAGTTTTCTTTAAAACGGAATCATTTTAGCACATTGCACTGAAGTACTGAATCCTGTTTAAGACTCATGTTGCTACTTAAAGATGAACAGCAATTTTTAACAGGAAAAAAATATGATTTTGGGTTAGGACCTAAGAAGTGAGTTTTTCCTGCCTTCCACAGTTATGACCAGGAAAAAACTATGGCTCCAGCCATGGAAGTGGAGACAGTGTGAAGAGAGTCCTGGCTGGGATATGGAAAACTGTGGGAACCACCTCAAGGAGTCTTTCATTACCAAGAGCAAGACCAGCTACATAATTCTTGAGCCTCAGTATGAAATGTAAATATGGGGCCCCCTTATTTAAAAGTCAGGAAGGGCTACAGCAGAGCATTGACCACATTCTTCTAAGCACGGGGTTCTGTGCCACTGACCCAATGCGTGGTGCACACCTGAAGCTGGCCCTGCCCAGAGCCATTGTTCTGTACTCCATAAGGAAAAGGGAGGAGGTGGCAAAGGACAGTTTCAAGTCCTAATTTCTGTACAGTCCATGATCCCAGAGTAGGTACTCAGATGAGATAGAATGAATTGAAAAATGAACTTCACATTGAACCTGTTCATCCTGACCAGGTGAATTTCAAGAATGAAGCAAGTCCACTGACATTGGCAGCTGTGCTTTAGAGACCGTTTTTTGTACTTTTCTCACTTAAAGTGTAGGACTGCCTCCTCTTCACCACCGCTGCCCCTCTCCCCAAATCCCCCAAACTCTGCCAGAGTCCATCAGTGCAGAGCACGAGGTCCTTTTAAGAGCTAGGCATCTGGTAGGCCAGACGGAATTCTGAGAAGTAAAGAAAATAAAACTTCTACTATCTTCACAAAATAAGAAATAAAAAGCGTCAGTTAACATTCACCCAAATGTTGGGATCCCTGGCTGTGATTGGCTTTTGCCTACGGAGCAGGTAGGGTCTGTGGCTCATCTAGGGTCTGTGGCTCATCTCTCTCTTATTGGCTCCATCCCTATCACATATGCACAGATGAAGCAGCCTCAAATGTCCTGGTCCCTCTGCCTGGGACCCTGGCCCACCCCTCACCCCCGTCAGCTCTTTCATGCTGGGCCTGCTGCTGGGAAATGGGTCTTTCCTGGCACTGCCTATAAGCCAGCGTGCATGGGAAAATGGGCTTGTTTTCTTTAGGGGAGGGCTTTTGGAAAGACCTGTCAGGCTTTTGAAAAATTGTGATAAAACACAAATACCTGAAAATCTATGGTCATAACCTTTTTTTTTTTTTTTTGAGACGGAGTCTCGCTCTGTCGCCCAGGCTGGAGTGCAGTGGTGTGATCTCGGCTCACTGCAACCTCTGCCTCTCTGGTTCAAGCGATTCTCCTGCCTCAGCCTCCCAAGTAGCTGGGATTACAGGCGTGCACCACCACACCCGGCTAATTTTTTGTATTTGTAGTAGAGACGGGGTTTCACCGTGTTAGTCAGGATGGTCTTGATCTCCTGACCTCGTGATCCGCCCGCCTCGGCCTCCCAAAGTGCTGGGATTACAGGCGTGAGCCACTGCGCCTGACTGATCATAACCACTTTTAATTACAGTGACTGTTCAGGGGTGTCAATTATATTCACGTCATTGTACAGCTTGTCTCTAGAACATTTTCATATCTGTTGGGTTTTTAAGTCCCATCACCATGACCCCATAAGCGTTGGATTGCAGATATTTCTGGAAAGGAAGGACCCTTCAACATGAGAGGTGCTTAATACTTGTGCATTAAATGAATAGAACCAAATGAAGCTCTGTGCCTAAAGCCTCACATGTGACCAGCCCAATTCCCTGGACCCAGACAGAGTTGTGACATGTTTTTTCTTGTCTCCTCATAACTGTTTATTTACAAAAGGAAGAAAAAGACTTTGCAATCTCTTGGATTCTTCGATCTGCTTCTTGAGGCAGCTCTGATTTTCATTCCTAAATCATTTCCTCAGTCTGTCATGTTGGATCTGAATACATAAGGAGCCATAGCAACCTCCCAGCCATCCCAGGGCTTCATACAGTGCCTGGTATCCAATAGGTGCTTCCCATGTGATGAATGAATGAGTAACTGACAGGTTTTCAGTGTTAGAGGGAAGCAAGGATACATGGAATAAATGTGTGATCTCTAAACCTCGCTTAAGCCAGTGGCCTCAGCCCCTTGCCATAGACCCTTGTCCTAGCAAAGCTGAAGGGATGTCAGGGCAAAGGGCATCAGTGCAGGGGACAGAGGGTGTGCAAAGGACCAGGTGGTGAGAGAACCCTGTCCTGGGAGAAATCATCTTTGGAACAAAAGGTATGAAAATATCTTTGGAAACAGAAAAGATGGGAATGTTCTCAGGGGGACTGAGATGGTGGGTGGGGCAGCTTGTTAAAAAGCAGTTGGGAGTTGGTCTTAATGATGCCTACTTGGGTGCAGTCAGATAACAGAGGAGCTGCAAAGTCTTGCAGGAGGACATACGAGTGGGATTTTAGGAAATGATGAGAGGAGCAGGGAGAGGCATTCAAGGATTTAGGAACACGATCCCGTTTTTCTGTTTTGGCTGAAACAGAGCAGAATTTGCATGTTCACACACATCCTTTCAAAAATGGGAAAATACCCTAGATACATCTGCAAGGAATGCCTGTGACGACAGACCGGCCCCTGGCAAGCCTTGAGGGAATGAGGTTTGGGTTAAGGGTGAGACGGCAGCTCTTCTTTAGAGGCAGTGTCTCTGCAGCTGGGGCAGGTTCTCAGGCTGAGTGCAAAGGACATGCAGGGAAAGGCAAAAGTGTAACAGCAGATTTCTTTTTTCTTTTCTTTTCTTTTCCTCTCTTCTCTCCTCTCCTCTCCTCTCCTGTTCTCTTCTCTTCTCTTCTCTCTCTCTCTCTCTCTCTTTCTTTCTTTTCTTCCACCCCCTGCTTCACTAAGGACAAATGTTGCAATTCCAGGGTGGTGGAAGAAGCTGCTGCTTTTTCTTCCAGATGAGTGGATTATTAACAATGGAGCAGAGAAGCTGCCATGCACCATTATATCCTTCCTCGAGGAGACAGAGTCTCCAGCCAAAGAGAGGTGTAGGGTGACCCTGCTTGCCTCTGCAGGTGGGGTTTGGAGTACACCCTTCATGGAGAAGCATTGGAGAAATGGTTAGAAAGTCACATCCTAAATGAACTCACAATATATTCCCCATGGGCCAATCACATCCTTTCTCTGGGCCTCGATTTTTTCATCTTTGAGATGGGGTCATTAGATCAGAATCATCTGGTAATTATGAACATACAAATTCGTGGCACTAACTCCTGAGGATGCTGACTCTAGGTCAGGCCCTGCCATAGATGTGCCAGGGTTTGTGAGCTGTGATGATGGAGCACAGGTCTTACCCCATACCATGAGTTGACTTTGCTCTTTCCATCATCAGAAGGATTCTAGAACTCTCTGAGCAGAATCAACCCAAGGGTGATCTAACTGTTAGCATCCCTCAATTCCCTGCTTCAATCTGATTCATCTATCAAGGCCAGTTGAAATCTCCCTCCTTCCTGAAGCCTTCCCTGGCTTTTGGGCCCCTCATGCGTTCTTTCTCTTATCCTCTCCTAAATCATCCAGGACACATCTGTTGTCTCCTACATGTAGAACAACATTATTTGGTGTTATCAGCTACCCTGTCAACTCTTTAGCTGGTCTTTCCAGAGAGAAGGGCACGGACCTCACTGGGAGATCCCTGTCTCCCTCCCACCCTGACACTATGGTGACTGACTCAAATTGGACTGCTCTCAAATGGTACTTGCCAGGTCAGTGAGTCACTGCAGCATGGCTAATCACCACTGCACTTATTGCCAGGTCAGCTAAGTCAGCATCTGCTCTTTGATCCTTTCCAATGGGGCATGATATAGTTTATTAATTTCAGTCACCTTCATGCAAATCTCCCATGCACTGATTTCTTGTGATTTCATTAGCGTGAAGGTTGGGGTTTGGGTTTGCTCCATGACATGTTCGATTGCTCAAATCCCATGTACTTCTAAAAACTTCGTGCCTTGATTTGAAAAGGATTGGATGGCATCCACTCTCCTGGTAAGAGTCATGCTTTTCTTATCTGCTGTTTATATTATACTCTCTTGTCACAGAAAAAAAAAGAAGAAACTAACACTTTAAAAGAGGAACAAGCATATGGAGAAAGGTGGAGATAGAGTTGGGGGGCAGGAAAGGAGGCGAGGGGTAGGGGGATGATGCCACATGCCAGTTGGAGAGGGCCTGCTTCCTACCATATCACCGTTCCTTGTTATCCAGTCTCCCAATCCTGCCCCTCTTCTCTGGCATTGTTTATAGTCCTTGTAAAAAAAAATCGTAGCAAATCCCAATTACCTCTTGGACACAGTGTGGGTAGGAGAATGCAGGAGAAGTTTTGGAGAGAGAAATATATTGTATGTTATCTTGCATGTGTCCCAATCTGGGTCCTAACCCTTGTTTTCTAACAATGGCACTGGATTTCTAAGCGATTCAGCAAGGCACATTGACAGTGCCTTTAAGTACGGGTCCGTTGCCTGTTGACACTGATGAAGTGGATTTGAAGGCCCACAGTGCAGATTTAGAATCAAGTGAGCTCTTTGTAATTACAGACATGAGGCTTGTTCGGGTTGTGGGCAGCTCTGAAACAGACATGTCTCTTCTATAGGCACATATGCGTCTGGCATACACTCCCGTCTCCTCTCTCTCTCATTTTTCCCTGAGTGGTAAAGTCTTAACCACTCAGCAGCCTAAGTCATACCTGCAGTTGGTCTCCTACTAAGACGATTTACTAGGCAGATTCTCTTTTCTGTTGCCACTTTGTAAAATGGACTCTTCGCTTCCCCGAGCAGTTTTCTGTGATACTTCTCTTTCTCATTCCATCCTTTTTCAGGGGAGTCGTTATCTGTTGTGCTTTAATTGTGCGTCCGTTAGGGTGTTCCAGCCCTGTTCCACTCTCAGGGATTTTAATACTTCCTCCCAGTGTGCCATGCTCACCTGATTTCCCCCCTAATCCCATAAATCTCCTTCTACCAAACCTTAATACAGTGGGGATTAGCTTTCTCTGTATCCATTTTGCACAACAGTGGAATTTTTGTATAACATCTTCCATAGGAGCAGCATCTGTAATTGCTTTGAGCTAGAAGGGGTTGTGAGGAGCAAGTCTGGTCAACACTGTTGAAAATAAACCCCAACTAAATGCAATGTGCTATCCTGTATTAGATACCCTCTATTCTTCTCCGGAACAGACAAAGGACACTCATGGAAAAACTGGTGAAATCTGAACCGAATCTGTGGTTTAGTTAATGTCATCGTAACTTTTCTTTCTTTCTTTCTTCTTTCCTTCCTTCCTTCCTTCCTTCCTTCCTTCCTTCCTTCCTTCCTTCCTTCCTTCCTCCCTCCCTCCCTCCCTCCCTCCCTCCCTCCCTCCCTCCCTCCCTACCTCCTTTCTTTCTTTCTTTCTTTCTTTCTTTCTTTCTTTCTTTCTTTCTTTCTTTCTTTCTTTCTTTCTTTCTTTCTTTCTTTCTTTCTTTCTTTCTTTCTTTCTTTCTTTCTTTCTCTTTCTTTCTTTCTTAGACAGGATCTCATTCTGTCACCCAGACTGGTGTGCAGTGGCGTGACCACAGCTCACTGCAGGCTTAGCCTCCTGAGTTGAATTGATCCTCCCTCCTCAGCCTTCCAAATAGCTTGGATGACAGGTGTGCACCACCACACCTGGCTAATTTTTGAATTTTCTGCAGAGGTGGGGTCTTGCCATATTGTCAGACTGGTCCTGAAGTCCTAAACTCAAGAAATTCAGCCCCCTCAGCCTCCCAAAGTGCTGTGATTACAAGCATGAGGCCCCACACCTAGCCATCCATGTTGATTTCTTAGTTGTGACAAATATACCAAGGTTATGAAAGATGTGAACGTTAGAGAAAGCCGGGTGAAGTATATACAGGAAATTTCTGTACTATCATGGCAACTTTTCTGTGAATCTAGAATTATTCCACAGTGAAAAGTTAATTTAAAAATCAATATTTTTAAAAATAAAATTTAGAGGGGCCAGGTATACTTTTTTGGTCTGCCCATACAGCACAATCCTTATATGCCTGGGGTCTTGAATCCTATCTCTGCAACTCACTAACTGCATGATGGCTGTGCTTCTAATTCCTCATGGGTAAAGTAGGAATAAAAATAGTAATTGAATCGGTACACCTGCAACAATGCTTAGCATATGGTAAGAGTGCAATCCACGTGAACTTTTTATTAACATTTTATTGAATTCAGTGTACAACTGGCGAGTCATATCAGAGTGCATTGTCTCTTAATTTTAAATAGTTCCCATGCAGGAAACCAAACGAATCAAGCTCCTGACATTTTCAGATCTACCTTTCCTGGTTCCAAAATATGTTCCTGAGATATGCAGGCAAAATCACCATGTCCTCCTCTCCTCTCACTTCTCAGAGTTTAAGGAGAAAGTCCATTACTAATAAGAATTCTAAACAAGAAAGAGGTTCATGACAGTTAAGGATTCAAATAGAAATAGATGGCTCTGTGTGGCTTTTTCCTCTTCTGCTTTCTTGTCTCAACTCAGTGTGGATGTTAAGTGGAAGCAGAGCAGGGATTTTCAACTCGGGGAGATTTTGTCCCCCATGGGATGCTTGCCAATGTCTGGTGACATTTTGAGTTTTCCCAACTGGGGACAGGATATCACTGGCAACTGGCAAGTAGCGGCCAGGGATACTACTAAACATCCTACACTGCACAGAACAGCCCCCACCACAGAGAAGTATCTGGCCCCAAATGTAACAGGACCATTACTGAGAATCCCTGAAGAAGAGTCAACAGCTACCCTATTAACCCAATAATACTTTCGCAATTGAGCTCGTGCCAAGTCTATCCTCCCTACCCAAAGAATTTGTTTATCTACAACAGATCTTGGGAAAATTAAATAACTTTCCAGAGGGTCATCAAAGACCCGGGGAAAGGTTTTCTGGGCAGTAGGCATATCTTCTAAAACAAAACCTTTGAAACTCCCATCTTCAACTATTTGAGTAGGGGGAGAAATGGGGGCAACTTAATGATAAAGTCAGTAAAAGAAACATGATGTGCTTTTCTTGGCTGTTGATAAGGTGCTAGTGTTCATGATTTAGGTTGGAGGGAAAAATGGAAAATGAGTTTTATGAAGAGGAAGGATAGAAACAAGAGTTGTAGGTGTTGGGAGTGGGTTAGGGAGGGGCAAGGGTAGTGATGTAAGCTTATTGTCACAGATGTCTACAAGCAATCAGCCAACAGTTCCAACTCTGTGATTCTTCAGAAATCGGATGACCTCAGCTGGCCCAGAATGATGGTTTTTCTTGCAAATGGTATCAATACAAATAATGTTTTATGGTAAAAGATATACTTCTCACTTTGAGAAAACCCTCTGCATTTTGAGACTGGCCAGATTGTATGGGTTTTAGCCAGGGAAGTCCAAGATTGATGATGTACCTGGTGAGGTCCAGAGATCCTGTGGCCTCTGCTTGTAGAGCTGTACTGTCCAATATAGTGAACAACAGCCACCTGTGTCTATTGAAGTTAAAGTTAATTAAAATTAAATAAAACTGAAAGTTCAGTTCCACAGTCACACTGGCCACATTTTGAGTGCTTGATGGCCACATGTGGCCACCATATTAGCCAGTGTAGATACAAAACATTTCCATCATCATGGAATGTTCTACCAGACAGTGCTGCCCAAGCCTGGAGCCTTTCTCTTACAAGTCTGGGTCACTGCACCAGGACAGGTACTTGCCTAACAGGGCACAATGGAGCCGAGGGCCATCAGCTGAGCCCCCTTTAATACACCAGAGAATCCCTGACCTGGAAGTTTAAGAAGCAGAGGAAAATGGCTGATGGGAAAGATAGTTCTCAGGCTGAACAAGACTCTTCAAGATGAACATTATAAAAGCAATGAAAGGGGTGAGGGCAGAGCACGAATCAGGAAAGAAGGAAAGAGCCACCGCCTGGCTCTGTGGGTAGAGTCCAAATTATGATTTGGTAGAAATCCAAAGATTCCAAGTCATAGTGATTCAGGCACACCAGAATTTCACAGTGATTGGTAAGAGCGTCTTCAAATGTGGCTTGATCCTGGCCATGGTCTTAGATCTTACACTCGGGGGATGAACTGACATGTCTGTCATCATAATTCAGCCTCTATGTCTAGCTTCCTTCATCTTGAACTTGGAGGAATTGGACTCCACTTGATTCTGTGTGCTTTATGTGGATTATAGGCGTTTTTTCCTTTTACTTCCTAACACACCAAGAATGAAGATGTGCCTTTCAAAACAAGGCTCACTTCAGTGATGGGGGGAGGTGGAATGAAAAAGATGCATTCCATAATGAGCAGCTGATTCTGTGTCATGAAGCTACACAAAATATGACTGCCTGTACCTTCAGGGAGGGCACAGAAGTTAGGAGGGCAGCCCCCAAAGGCTGGGCATGAACAAGGACATCACATCGTGTTATGATGGTCTTATTCCATGTTAGCCTATGGATGCCTGCGTCAGTGGGATTGGGAGCTTGTCTGGGCTGCCTGATGGGCTGGGAGTCATTCAGAGACCCCTAGGCTCTGCTCATTTCCGCTGTGGGAGCCTGGACAAGCCCCCACCGCCACCTCCTCACCTGTGAAAGGGGAGTCGTGCACATTGCACCTGCTTCTCATTTTAAAGGAGGTAACACATGTAAAATGTAAAAGGCCCTACAGACTAGCAAGTGCTAGAGAAATGGACTATTTTTATTTAAAATTTCCCTTTTCCCCACAGCTCCTATAGAAATTCATTACCTTTCCCTGAGAACACTGGTTTCAGTCTGAGTTTGGTCCAAAACCAGTATATGTTGTCGGCGGACTGTGAGTCAGATGCTGTGGGTGCAGAGCTCTTTGAGGGGGACCTCCCTTCCTCAGCCTGGGGTGACACAGACTACTTCTTGTCCCCAGTGTCTGTCCTCCCTTTTTAGTAAAGGTTTTAGCTAGCACATGGCCACCCAGACGAAGCCCACATTTTCCAACCTGTGTTGCAGTTTGATGTGGCCCTGTAGTTAGGTTCTGTCCCAGGGAATGCAAGCAGAAGTGACATATGCCATTCTTGGTTTGTACCTTAAAAGGAAGGAGAACCCTCCCTGCTCCACACTGCTTCCCAGAATGGGCATGATGGCAGGACTGGAGTAGCAAGATGGAGACTGCGTTGAGGATAGCAGAAAAATAAGAGGGAGGGAATTGGGTTGTTCATACCGTGAAGCTTTCAGACCAGCTCTGGGCCACCTCCCTAGACTGTAACTTTATCTAAGATGCTGTCTTGGAACTTTCTTTGTCATGGCACCTAACTTGCATCCTCACCACTATGGCCTTGAAATGTCCTTCCCCATAGCCTACTTCCAATCCTCATGGCACCAGCCCTGTTGATCTCAAGTTCTCCATCTTTCCTGCCTTCCCTGCTTCCCTTCCAGGTAAAATTTACCTTTTCAGGCCGTCAGTGCCCTACTTCATGCTATCAGTAGTACTTCATAGACTAACCAGTGCCAGTGACTTGCTGTGTATTCCTTCCCAGGCAATGGGCATTTTGACAGGGCTCCCTGGAGACACAATGCTTATCCATGCGGTGGCATCAACAGAAGGCATGCTGAGTGTGACAGACAGGCGGGTGGGGAGCTTACAGCTTACTATAGATTGGACACCATTCTACATCAGTAATCCTCAGGCCAGCTTCCCAGTGCTCCTGTATGAACACCAGGAAACTTAGGCCAACTTTGAAGACCACAAGCCAGTCAGACATCTGCTTATCTGTTTCAGAAAGTTGAGCATAGGGGTTGATAGTCTATACAGCTCTCTGTGCCTGTGGTGCCTCTCTGTCTCTGCAGGCATCTGGGTGACTCTGGGGTGATGTATCTGAGGTGCCACTCTCATCCCAGGGGACCTGGCTCCGAGTGAGTGAGTTCCAGTGCCCAGCTCTGGAGGCATGAGCTGGAGAAGCAGGCAGGGCTGCCTGGGCAGCTCGGCGGCTCTGTGGGTAGAGTGCACAACTGAAGAGAGCCAGTGACTCCACATTCCCTCCCAGGACACTGGGCCTTGAGCTGCTGGACCAGCCACACCTGCGTGAGCCTTTGCTTTCAGGGTGGGATGGGAAGAGCAAAGGTGATGGCTAATGTTGGTTTTCTTCTCATTTGTAGGGATACAGGGACAAACATCCCTTTGCAAACATGTTTCCGAAGGAGTTTCTCTGTAGCTTCACTTTGTAGTTGTAAGAAGGCCTGGCGGATTTTTGGTTTGGTTTCGTTTGGTTTTGGTGTGGGGGACAGGAGGGGCTGTTTTGCTTTCTCACTGATTCACTGGAATATAGGGAAGGATTGAAGAGAAACTTGTCAGAGGGAAGGAAAGAAAAATTAGAACTAAACTCAAAACACCACATCCTGATCATAGAAGATTAAATCTCCCTACCATAAAGACACGTGTGTGCATATGTTCATTGCAGCACTATTCACAATAGCAAAGACACGGAATCAACCTAAATGCCCATCAACAATGGACTGGATAGAGAAAATGTGGTACATATTCCCCATGGAGTATTATGCAGCCGTGAAAAAGAATGAGATCATATCTTTTGCAGGAATATGGATGGAGCTGGAGGTCATTATCCCAAGCAAACTAACACAGGAACAGAAAACCAAGTACCACATGTTCTCACTTATAAGTGGGAGCTAAAAATTGAGTAAATATGAACACAAAGAAGGGCCTCCTTGAGGGTGGAGGGTGGGAGGAGAGAGAGGATCAAAAAGTACCTCTTTTTGATCAGGTACTATGCTTATTATCGGGGTGACAAAATAATCTGTACCTCAAACCCCCATGACACTCAGTTTACCTATATGACAAGCCTGCACCTGTATCCGAGCCTAAAACAAAAAGTTAAAACAATAAATAAAAACATGAGGTGTGGCTTCTTTCTCTTAACAAAAAAAGATTAAATGTGAGAACGAGGCCTGTGAGCTAACAGGATAGAACAATATAGCAAGTGTCTCCTATTTTCTGACTTTCAATTGTATGAAAATACTTTTCAATTCTGTAACATGGTTCAAACAAACCCCTGATCATTATTCCCTTGCACCTTTGCCCTTGAATTGGGTAGAACAGACATGGCTGGCCTCCCCCAGGCCAGCCATCACCCCTCCCAAGAGAAGCAGTGTTTTCATAGCCGGACAGCACTGGAAACAGGCGTTGGGCTCTGCATCCTGACCCAGGCGGGGCAGGCCGAGTGTTCTCACAGCCATCTGTTGCGGCCTGTAATGCATGAGCACATTAGCACATGGCCCGCCAGCAGCCTCAACATTGTTCTCCAGGCTGAGTTAGTTCAGCCGATCTCAACAAAGGGGACAGTTTTGCATTCAGGATAAATACAACCACTGAGGGTTTCTTTATTTCTTTTTCTTTTTTTTTTTTTTTAAAGGATACTTAATGTTAAGGTTTTCACTGGCTGTCTGAATTGCAAGTTGCAACCACCTCCCACTCCCTCCAATATCATTCCCATTCTGTTAATGACATTGACATGGATGCTTTGTAGGAACTACTAAAGGAGATATTTTTATGCTCCTCATTGGAAAGATTCATCCAATAGCATTTTTTAAAAATCCAGGGAGTTTGCCTCACAAAGGATTAGAACAAAGTGTCCAACCATGAATTCATTTAATGTTAAGGTCAGTCTTATGCCTCCAGCTCTGGATTTTTAGTGTGCTCAAAGACTACCCAAGGGACTTTGGGAGGCAGCTTTTGTTCACAGTAGCGAATGTTATATGTCAAGCTTTAGCAAATTTGTTGACAGTAACTGATAAATTATTTCAGAAAATCCCTTGTTTGCCCAACACCCCAGGACCAATAAAAGGCCAGCCTCCAAGACTTGGCAGATTTTTAAAAAGCATTTTCTGGAAGGAAAATGAAGTTTGATGCTACCCTTTTCACAGGATCAGATTTTTGCTTATATTTTCTCATGTGAGAATCCTAGTGAAGCTTTATGTCACTTGCATTCTAGTTACAAAATAGTTCAGTGCCAAAAATCATCTGCATGCATTCATTTCGTTCATTAAATAGGTATTTATGGAGCACTTATTATGGGCTGGATACCATTGTACATCAGTGATCAAGGTGGACAGAGTTCTCTGCTGGGTGGAGCTTATGTTCTAGTGTGGCAGACAGGCAATAAACAACAAAATTAATCAATAAGAAATAGCATATAGGGAAAGGGAAAGTTGAGCAGGGCAATGGAATTGAAAATGCCAGAGAAAGTTGTAGTATTAAAAAGGAAGGAGGGGCCAGGCATGATGGCTCACGCCTGTAATCCCAGCACTTTGGGAGGCCAAGGCAGGTGGATCACCTGAGGTCAGGAGTTCAAGACCAGCCTGGCCA
Source organism: Macaca nemestrina (assembly GCF_043159975.1). NCBI lineage: Eukaryota > Metazoa > Chordata > Mammalia > Primates > Cercopithecidae > Macaca > Macaca nemestrina. The sequence continues at coordinate 176,095,002 of NC_092128.1, read as the reverse complement.
ACATGGTGAAACTCTGTCTCTACTAAAAATACAAAAATTAGCCAGGCGTGGTGGTGCACACCTGTAATCCCAGCTACTCGGGAGGCTGAGGCAGGAGAATCCCTTGAACCTGGGAGGCGGAGGTTGCAGTGAGCCGAGATGGCGTCATTGCACTCCAGCCTGGGCAACAAGAGCAAACTCTGTCTCAAAAAAAAAGGAGGTGAAATTATGATCTCAATTTACAGAGCCTCCATATTCCAAAATTCTTTTCAGAATAAAAGTTAAAAAAACAAAAACATGAGGTGTGACGAGCTAACACGTTAGAACAATCTAGCAAGTGTCTTCCATTTTGTGACTTTCAATTGTATGGAAATACTTTTCAGTTCTGCAACATGGTTCAAACAAACCCCTCAAATTCTTTTTGGACTATGGAAGCTTGGGGGGACCTTCCCTACATACAGCTTTTTTCCTCTTTAAGTTCAAATGGAAAAGACAACTTGATCACCCCGCTCCAATCAGGGTCCATTTCAAAGCTCTTAAATGCTGAGGACAAGCATGTTTTTAAAGCAGTGTGTCTGTATGTTTCTAACCTGCCTAAAGCAGGGGATGGGGTAATACAGTGGTCATCAAGTTCAGATGTACCTGATGCAGCCGTTATCACTGAGTGTTCTCCACACCCCCTGGCACATTAAACGTGTGCTGGATAAAACGTGTGCTGGAGAAGATGAACTTCAGGAGTAAAGATAGCAGTTTGTCCACTACCCCCAGCCCCAGATTTATGTGGGATCTTCATTATGTAGTTTAATGCCCACTTCTTAAAATGCGACTCTTAACTCTATCATAATGAATATCTGAACAAGTTACAAGTTAGTTGGTTATTTCCTTTCCAAGTCACAACTGATGAAAGTCTGGCTGGATATTGAATAAGGGAATTGCTCACAAAACACTACCTACTTCAGCCAGGCATCTCACTGAGATTCTGGCTCCCTGAGACCCAAAGGCAGAGATTTGTTCAGGCATCCTGATCTGCTGGAGGCACCATGCAAGTCCTGGGACATTTGTTATGGGGTCCTTGACACACACCTGTGGCAGGGAGGACATGAGATACATCCCACGAGTGGCAGGGTGGACTTCAGGGCTGTGAAAAGTCATAGAGGATCATAACTTGAAATGTCCTTTGCCAGGTTTTCACTTTGTATGTGAGTAGATAGAGGCTCAGAAAGGTCAAGCAACTCGCTGGAGGATGCTCAGCCTGGTCGGAGACCTAGATTTTTAAACTCTTGGAACAGGCTTCTTTTCACTATGGCAGGTTGCATACCAGGACCTGAAGAGTTACTCAGAAGTGAATGAAATCACCAATAGATGATAAACAAAATGTAGCACACATCCACAACAGAATATGATTCCACTGTAAGAAGGAATGAAGTAGGGATACATGCAACAATGTAGCTGAACCTCAAAAACATTATGCTAAGTGAAAGAAGCCAGTCACAAAAGGCCACATATTTTATGACTCCATTTACATGAAGTATCTAGAATCTGTGAATCCATAGAGATAGAAAGTAGATTGGTGGCTGCCAGGGGTAGGGGTTGGGGAGTGAGGAGGAACTGCTCAGTGGATCCAGGTTTTACTTTGCAGTGATGAAAATGTCTTGGAACGAGACAGAGGCAGTGGCTGCACGACATTGTCAATGCCACTGAAACTGTTCACCTTAAAATGGTTAACTTTTTGTGACATGCATTTGACCTTAATTAAAACAAAAAAATAGTGAATGAGGTAGGAAGAGCTGATGGGTTAAACACAAAAAGGTGGGTGATGACAAGCAGATTGGCTGTGGAGGGTGGTGAAGGGAAAGAGAGGGGCAAAGAAGGCAAGCCCAGGGTGGGGCGGGGAAGAGTGCGGCCTCCTGGCTGTGCTGGTCTTATGGGCTGCCTGCCCCTGCTGTGGTCGCCTGCCAGCACCCGGCTGCACTAAGTCATTTCCTTCCTGTGCTGGCTAAGCCACACTGTCTTCCAGTGTCTTCATTAGCACTGCTGCCTTGGCCTGAACAGCCCAGAGAGGTCAGAGCTGGAGCCAATGGGGAGCTCCATGCCCAGCTCCCAGGAGGCCCCACCACTGTTCTCCCCGAGGCTCCCAGCTGCAATTCCAGAGTGAGCAGATCCTTAGCTCTCCAGCTCACCCCTTACACTGGGCATCTGAGGGGCACAGCTGGAGGGACAAGCAGGCCTGGCCCTGAGAGGGTGGACTCTCCTCAGTGAGTGGATGAGGGGATGGGACGATGAGGCTGGGGCTTGGGCTTCACAGGCAACTTTTCCTTCAATCAGTTCCTTTCTGATCCTGGCTCCCTCCTTTAAAAGGACTCAGGTCTGGGCCAGGTGTGGTGCCTCATGCCTGTAATCCCAGCACTTTGGGGGACCAAGGTGAGTGGGTCACCAGAGGTCAGGAGTTTGAGATCAGCCTGGCCAACATGGTGAAACCCTGTCTCTACTAAAAATACAAAAATTAGCTGGGCATGGTGGCGTGCACCTGTAATCCCAGTTACTTGGGAAGCTGAGGCATGAAGATGGCTTGAACCCAGGGCAGGGTTGCAGTGAGCTGAGATCGTGCCCCTGCACACTCCAGCCTGGGTGACAGAGTGAGACTCCATCTAAAAAAAAAAAAAAAAGACCCAGGTCTGTTTTCCATGTAGAGCATGGGCCCTCCTTGTCCATGACGCAATGCAAAGGATATTCCCAGAGAACTAACTGTGCATCATGCTCAGCACCAGGCACCCTAGGACATGCAAAGGTGAGAACAGAGGCCTTGCCTTGCGTTGCGGGGGTTTGGGAAGTGGACCTTGTACAGAACTCAGGAACAGTGCTGAGTTGTTCCTTGGGACCCCAAGGCATACAGACCCCTTGTGATGCTTCAGGACAGGTCATATCACCCAGAGTAAGAGAGACCATACCTTGTAGGACCGCCGAGAAGATTCAATGGGATGACACTCATGCGATCAGGCATCTTCTTCTGCTTAGTTGGGCATGCTTGGTGTGCCAGGTTCTCCCTCTCAAGCCGGATGGCCTGTGAAGACGGTACTAGCATCACCCCTACTTTACAGATAAGGAAGCCAAGGCTTAGAAAGTTCATGTCTCTTGTGCAAGGTCACTCCACTGACAGAGCTTGGCCAAGGCAGCATACCACCCCACACCCAGCCACCTCTTCATGGTCTCCATGGTGACTGCCCCACTGTGACCTACACATTCTTGGCTGCTTGGGTTGGGGGAGACTCAGCTGTGGGAGTCCACACCCAGCAGCAGCTGCACTCTAGGAAGGCCCTTGGGTCCAGGGCATCCATTCACTGCTGGGACCAAGCACAGGGCGACTCCTGGGATGTTTCATTTAATCCTCACAGCAACACAGTTGTCAGGTGCTATTGTTAATTACTCTATTTACATAAGAAGAGATGATCAGTAAGGTCTGATCACTGTAGGTCTGATCACCTGGATCACTGTAGTATCAGGGCTTTGGTCTGAATCCAGCTGCCCTGGATAGAATCCAAGTACTCACCAGCCTTTAGGCCTGTGTCCCCCATCAATGAAGAATTCAGGACTTTTACACTTCCGCCTTGTTCCCCACACTCTCCAAACCTCCTGACTTGCACTGTGCCATTCGTTCATTCATTCATTTTTTTTCTGAGCCCTTATATCTAGCAGGTACCCTGAAGGTACAAGGATGTCCAAACCACAGTTTCCACCCTAGGGAAGCCCCACAACCAAAGACAACTCCTTTCTAGAACTGTCTAAACTCCACTTTAGCAGAGGCCAGTGAATTCCCTTAGTGCACACAGGACATATTGAGGAGGGCTGTTCTCAACCATCACAGCTTCCCTTCCAGCAGGGGCTCCCAGGACCTCTGCGCTGAGGTGGACCAGGACACCCAGAGGGCTCGGGTATTAGGGCAGAGCCTGATCGGACCACGGAGCTTCCAAGATCACCCATTATGGCTCTATTCTACAGTTGAAACAGGTTCAGAGCTTCGGAGAGGCCACTCCAGCCCTGTTCTGAAAAACAAGCTTCTACTGCCAAATCTGAGGATGAAGGAGAGAGAATTGCTCATGATCCTGTTTGAACTGCATTGTACCTGTGGCCCTTGCCCGGAGCTCCAGAACTTTTGCCTAGAAAGCGGAGGTGTCCGAGAGCCAGAGCCGGGCTGGTCCAGGAGGGAGGCAGAGGAAAAGGCGAGACCCGGCATACAAGGCTTAAAAGCCAGGGTAGGGTGGTAAACCAGGATGCTTGCGGCCCAGCGACACTGGGTCACAGGGCCTCCAGGACTCAGCAGGGCTCAGGAGGGCGGGAGGGAGGGGGTCCAGAGAGGCCTCTGCTTTGCAGTTCCAGGCCCTCGCGTGTGCAAGCACCGGTGTGCGTGGATCTGTGAGCGCGAACTCGGGTGCGTGAGTCCCTGTGCGAGAGCCTGTGCACGTGGACTCAGGTGTGTGGAGCTGGTGTGCAAAAACCCTTAGCGGGTCTGTGCTTTTGGACTCGGGTGCATGGACCTGGGTGCTCCTTGGGCGGCTGTTTGGGCCCCATAAGCATGTAGGCGGTTCTGGAGAGCTCTGTGTGCCTCCTTCTTGGGGGACCTCCAACCCCTCCCACAACCAGTGGACGGATTGTGGCCGCACCGACGCTGCAATGTCGCCAAAGGAAAACTGCGCGCGTCCAAGCCAGCTGCTTCAATCCTGGCGGGTGCGGGCCTCGCCGGGGTCTCCAGCCGGTGGGGTGGGCCTGCGGAGCCCTACCACCCCTCCGCACCAGTCTCCCGTTAGCCTGTGCGGGGTCCGGGAAGCGAGGGCCGGAGAGGACACTAGCGCGCAGTTCAGAGCGGTTCCTTGAGCAGTCTTCCCCCAGAGTTGCAACGTGGCTGCCCGAGGACCCCAAATAAAGACGCGGCCTCCTCACCCAGAGCCCTGCCAGATCGTCCTGGTGGACTGCGCCCGCTTTCAGGGTTTGCAAACTGAAGACCCGCTCGCGTGTCTTCAGAGCTCTCGGCGTGCTGTAAAGGAGGGTCTGAAGTACCCCCGGCAGGAGAGCGCGCACTCGCAGCAGCCGCGGGACTGGCGCAGGTATCATCCTGGTCCCTGCAGGCCTTTCAGTTGGCGACCCTTTTCCTAGTGACTGCCCGAGGTGTGGAAGACACAACGGGGCAGGGGATGTGGCCCGGGATTCCGGCTGCGGTCCCAGGCCGGCAGGAGCGGCAGCTGTCTTGGCACTAACGACGGTCCCTCGCGGGGAGCGCGGGCCGCCCTAATGAGGCTCCGCCGTGGCTCACCTGCTCCGACCCTTCTTTCGCCCGCCCGCGCGCCCACCGGCGCCTGCTAATTGCTAAAGCCTGTGAGCCCCGCCCGCCGCCCAGATGGGGGAGTCGGGGACAGATGGGGTCCAGGCATGGGGGGAAGCACTAGGAGCGCCACCTAAGGGGGCCGGGGTGGGGGACAGGGGGTGGTAGCAGAGGATTCCCGAGGCGGCAGCTGAGCCAGAGTCGGGACTGCTGGAGTGCGGGCCAGGTGGCCTCTTGGGGTGGGCCCTGGATTGCAACAACCTTGCCACCTTCCTTTACTGGCTGTGTCCCCTGAGCGAGTCACTTACTCTTTCTGTGCCTCAGTTTCCTTACTTGTAAGACAGAACAATAATAGCACCCTCCTCAAATGGTTGTAGTGAGAATGGAATGAATTGAGGCTCTCGAAGCTCTCTGTGTCCTGCCTTATCCCGGCTAAACCTCAGTCAACGCTAGCAGCCTCCTCTCCCAGCCTCCTCCACCTATTAATATCCCGTGTTCCCTGGAGGTTCAGCCAGGCCCTGACTCCCTCCTCCCAGCTTTGCCTCTTCAGTTCCTCGCTGCAGCCCTCCACCCCCACCCTCTTCCACAGACAAGCAGCCAGTAGCAATCACTGGGCCCTTAGAGGAGAGATAGGGAATAAGGATGTAGCTGTGGGTGATCCCCATCTCTGCCCTGCCTAGAATGGGCTCCTCACTGACAGGGAGTTGGGGCTTAGCCCCTGGGATATAGCCCATGAGCTGCTGGCTGCCTCCAAACCAGGGAGTGGCCATGCTCCCCCATGCTGTCCCACATCCCTCTCCCTAGTCAGGATGGAACTGAATACAGCAACCACTGCCGTGAACAGCCTGGCTTGATTCTGGCTTCCCTTACAGTTTTGCAGAGACTATAAATAAATGGTCACTCTCGGTGTAGGGCCCTTGTCAAAGACCTTATAACCCCTACTGGTACTATGGGGGCGCTTGTGGGGGGAAGGTGATACTGGGCACAAAATCTGTAATGAAAGTGTAACTTAAAATGACATGGCAGGTGGAGGGGGACTCCTTTGCCCCCTCCTAGATGAATTTCTCGGAAGCATCAAGGTGAATACTCAGTAGAAGTCCAGACAGATTGCTAGGTAGATTCTGCCCCAATGGGAGACAGACATTTTCCACCACTGGAGTAGTTTTATCCATAAGAGCATCTAGGGGGCTTTAAAATTCAATGCTCTGGCCCAGGAGCTCCTCACTGATCCCAGTCTGGGAATGAGAAGGGCAGGCTCCTGGTGGATGACTGTCAGCCCCAAATCACCATAGGTGTCCTTAGTACCCATGTCTTCCTACAGCCACATTAGAATCCCTGGCCTCACTGGGAGTGTGACACCTCTGTGGGTTCGCCTCACTCCTCTGCTCACTGCCTGTCCCTGAGGTGCAGAATTCCAACTCCATGAGCATTAGAGGTGAGTCCTTCAACACTGAGTCCAGGAGAGTGTCATTTCTCTGCGGCTCCTGCCCATGTGAGAGAGTGAGGAGCCCAGGGACAATGCCCTAGAGTGCTGAGGCCAGAGGAGGAGGCTCGGGTTCTGCCCACTGGCCCCTCAACCTCTGGTCAGCTGAGCTCCCAGGTTCTTTTCGTTCGTTCTTTCTTTCTTTCTTTTTTGACAGAGTTTCATTCTTGTTGCCCAGGCTGGAGTGCAGTGGCACAATCTCGGCTTATTGCAACCTCCACCTCCTGGGTACAAGCAATTCTCCCACCTCAGCCTCCGGAGTAGCTGGGATTACAGGCATGTGCCACCACACCCGGCTAATTTTGTATTTTTAATAGAGATGGAGTTTCTGCATTTTGGTCAGGCTGGTCTCGAACTCCCGACCTCAGGTGATCTGTCTGCCTCAGCCTCTCACAGTGCTGGGATTACAGCCTTGGGCCACTCTGCCCAGCCAGCTCCCAGGTTCTTAAGGAGGGTTGGGGAGTCTCAAAGACCTGGCGGGTGGTGAGTTCCTAAACTCAGAGGCTGAGAGCTGGGGCACTGCAGAGCCACACATTGGGGCTGGGGAGGAGGCTGAGCTGCAGTCCAGCCTGTTAAGAATCTCCCAACAAATGTTCCCCAGAGGGGACCTGCAGTGTGGCAGGGCAGCCTGCACCAGATCCCAGAAACTGTTACCTCTTTCCCTTCCCCTCTTGGTGAGGAGCCCATTACCAATGAAGAGCCCACCAAAGTCACAGTGGTTGCACACAGTCTCATCCTGTCCTACACCAAAGCCCAGCCACTGGCCTGAGTCCTCTACCTTGGCCCCCACCAGTCCAGGGCCACCCTCAGCGAGTAGCCACCTGCTCCTGGGGATGTGCACTGTGTGCGCTTGTGTGTGCCGCTGTCTTTCTCCTCTACATCCAGAACTGCTCCAGTCTCACCCACCGTGGTCAAGGCCCCCAGCTGGGTGCACAGTTTAGGCAGCTGGCATGGAGGAGGGCCCAAAGCCTGGCTGGACACAGCCCCTCCTTCTTTGGAGGCCCTGGTCTTGCCTGACCTGGCTGGTGGCTGGTTGCTACTGAGAGCTTGGGTGCAGGGGTGTAGGGAAAGACTTGATTTATTGCCTTTCAACAACTGTCCTATGCAGACACCAAGCACGCTCAGAGCCTGCACCAGCACACCTGCCTGGCGGTGGGTGTGAAAGAGCCAAAACTGCCATCAAGACCACTACCCCCACCGGCCAGGTTCTCAGCTCCCGCTGGTCTATGTTCCAGCCTCCTGGAGTCCCTCTGAGTGTGTCTGTGGCAGCAGCTGGACCCAGTTTTGAATTCTTTTCAAGTTTCATTTCAAATGGGATTTCAGAATAAAAACGACTAGACCCTGCCCTTCCTTCTTCTTGGATTCACATGGTGCTATTGGGGTGGTGGTGGCAGGAGGCTTTCCAACCCTCCTCAGCCCCCAGCCACTCATCCTCTCCAAATCCCTCCCAGCCTTTGCAAAAAGCCAAGCCCATTGGTGAAAAGCTAGGCCTCCAGCACCCAATCCCTGGGTGACTGCTATCCTGGCCAGAGCCTGACATTCCCCGCTGGAGGACCAGGAAGTGTCTGTCCCCTGCTAGGGGATGGAGCAGTCTTCAAGTCTAAGCAAAGGGTGCCTGCCTGTGTCAGCCAGGCTCAGCAGTGCGACTCAAGAAATGGGGTTCTGACCAGGGAAATCTTCTGCACCCCCAGATCCAGGGTGGCCAGTGGCCACCAAAAATATTGTCAGAGAGAGGGCCCTGGACCAGGGGACGTTCTTACTGTGCCCATACCCGCTGTCTTTTCAGGGGCGCATTCTCAGGCCAGCCCTGGGGTGGGGAGACTGTAACAGGATCTACCCTGGTCCTTGACCAGGAAGGCCAAAGTTTTTTTATTTCTACCCAGAATCCCTCTTCACAGCCACATCCTAAATTTGCATCGGGGGTTTGGATTGTGAGAACCCAATGGCCAAGAGGAGACAGAGGTGACCCCAGGAAGGAGCATGGAGGCCAAAGTGCTGCCAGTGCTCCTCCAGGCGGTGCGGAGCCCCTGATCCTTTGCAGTTCAAGGCGGAGGTGGCCGCTGGGGGAGGGTAGTGGAGATGGCTGAAAAGGAATGGAAGCGCTAGTGAATTCTGCACCAAGCACTCCCCAAGCGCTTTGCCGGGAACGCCACCGCTCCGCAGAACCCAGGTCAGCAGCTGAAGCCAAGGAAACCCGTAAGGGGAGGGTGGTGGCGGGAGACCGCCTCTGAGCAGAAAGGAAATAAAAATCGAGCAGTAGAGGACTCCTGAGAGCCCAGACCCCCAGCCAAAGGCGCAGCCCTCACCCTGCAAGTCCCAAAGTCCAATGCTCCGGGAAGGAAATATCCGCTTATAAAGGAACTCAATACTCAACTGAAAGGAAAGGCAGTTCCGGGTTAGGCGTCAGAAAATAGAAATAAGGACAAACAAGTTGTGAAAAACACCCGGAGGATTTGCTCGGAACATGTTTGAAAGACAATGCATGTGTGTCTCTAGTTCCAAACTGGGGGAACGATCCCCAAATCCGGCCCCAAGGTATCGCGTCCTGAACCCCTTTTCCGAATGGCACACGGATGGAAATCGCCCGAATTTACTTTAAATTTTATTTAAAATCTCAACACTCAGTCATTTATTTCGTTTTTGCAACCAAACAAGTAATAAATATTATTTAGCACTTTGTTTTTACAAAAATAAAACAGATGATACACTCTGCGAAGGTCGGTGCGATCAGAGGAAGGGTGTTACACGGCAGACGCTACAAAGCCCAGTTTGCCACGCAGGCAGCGCCGAGGCGGCTTGCACGGACGCAGGAAGCACGTGGAGGAGTTTACCATTTGTGTTAAACGTGGCAAAAATAAACCAAAATAGAGGAAAGCCGGCTTAGACTCCGGTGGGGCTGGCAGTCACGTGAACAAACAGCTTAGCATCGCGCACTTACCTCATCATTGATACATTTACACATCCAAAAAAGAAAAATTTAAAAAGCGGACAGAACCCCCAAATAACCCAAACTGTTTTCACAGCAACTGCGTCTTAATTCTGTTACATTCTTATGTACCCAAATAACCAAATCACTTTGTGCTTAGAGAAGGAAAGATGAGTCGGTGGGGTAGTTTCTATTTTAAAATAATAACTAAAATGCATCCGCCCCTGAAATCAGCAGTTTTGGGTTATTCCAATCCACAAGTGGTTGTACTCTGAATGTCTATAAACTTGCTCATACTGTTGAAGAAGGAACATCCACAGATTTATTAGAAAACCATATTCTCCCAAATCAACGAGAGACGGGGAGGAGCGCCACAGTTCTTAGAGGGTGTGGATTGACCCAGATATTGAGCTTGGATATGACCATAAGCGCTTCTGATACCGAATGCCGGCTTCCAACTAACTTGTGTTCCCTGGCCTTGGGCCAGGGGCGACCCTGGAGGGCGCGGTCGGGCGGTTGCTTCTGCAGTGCGGCTACCCGGAGTCTCCCACAGGCCAAGAAAGGAGGAAGGGGAGTAAGTCGCCAACGTGTCCCCCTCCCACAACACCCCCTCCCCCACCAAGTGCTGCCCAGGCCGAGTCTGGAAGTCAGGCCATGCTCTCAGGGAAACACGTTTTTAGAATCTTTTTCCGGAGGTGGGGGTCGGGGGTCGGATGAGTTCTAGTGAGGAATGCACACAGCGGTACCTTTTCATAAAACGGTGTCTACTGGACCAGCGCAGGTTAAAGCCAGAGAGGGTTCGATCAGGTCCCGAAGCGAACATCCCCTCACTCCTCACTGCTCTGTGCGCGACCCCATTGCTCGGGTTCGCAGATGCTGGAGTCCCCACCATCCCCCACCCCCAGTCCGTGGTCCTGCGCCCCTCCTCGCGACAGAGCTCCCGAGCCCAGCGCAGGCCAGTCCTCGCTTCCCCGCGGCCCCAGGCTCCCCTGTCGCCAGAACGCGCCGGCGCCGGTCGGCTCACTTGGCGTCGGAGGTGAGGCGCGGCAGGCTGCCGGCGCCCATGGCCGACACGTGGTGGTGCGGCGGCGGCACCTGGCACATGCTGCAGGGGCAGGGCATGCCGCCCCAGTGCTGGAAACCCCCGCTGCCCCCACTGCCGCCACCCCCGCCCCCCAGCGGGGCGGCCGCGGCAGCAGACGGAGACTTGAGTAGGCCGTGCGGTGGACGGATGGAGCCGACCGACGGCAGCCCCGAACCGGGCAGAGAGGCGCTGGACACCGCCGCAGCGGCAGCGGCTGCAGCAGCCGCTGCGGCGGCGGGCGGCAGGATGGGGTGGTGCACCGCGGGGTGATGTGCTGCGTGCGCTGCTGCTGCCGGGTGCGCGGTGGCTGCGGGCAGGGGCGCGGAGTGCGCCAGGCCCCCACAGGCCGACGGGTGGAAGCCAGCGTGGTGGCCCCCGTAGATCTCGCTCACCAGTCGCTTCATCTCCTCCAGCGAGTTGGTGAGCATGAGGATGTAGTTGCGCGCCAGGAGCAGCGTGGCGATCTTGGAAAGCTTGCGCACCGAAGGGCCGTGCGCGTACGGCATGACCTCGCGCAGGCCGTCCATGGCGATGTTGAGGTCGTGCATGCGCTTGCGCTCGCGGCTGTTGATCTTGAGACGCAGCTGCTGCAGCTCTGGCTCTGTCATTTGCTTCTTGTCCTTCTTGGTGGACGACGCGGCCGCCGACGACGTGGACGACGAGGTGCTGGACGAGGATGACTTGAAGCCGCTGCCTCCTAGCTTGTCACCAGGATGCGCGCCCGCAGAGCCCATAGCGCTGCGCAGCTCAGCGCTCAGCTCCGGCGGGCAGTCGCTCGGGGTGGACGAGGACACTGTGCCCCCAGTGAAGGCGCTGCCGCTACTGCCCTTACTCCGGGCTGGCAGAAAAAGGTCATCGGGCTCTGGCGACGACGGACGGCTGGACACCAGGCTGGCGTCCGAGTCCATGGCCCCGGGGGAGGATAGTCGTCGCAGCTTTCGCAGGGTCCTCCTTCCCTAGGACCCGAAACTTCCAGGAGAGGAGGAGAAAAGAGAGAGAATGAGAGAGAGAGAGAGAGAGAGAGAGAGAGAGAGAGAGAGAGAGAGAGAGTCAGTGAGTGAGACAGAAAAGCTGCTCCCGCCTGCGCCGCAGTACCGCAGCGCGGGGTCCCGGCACAGGTGGCCCGTGGTTCCTCGTCCCCCTCGCTACTAACTCTAGCCCTCCTTTTAGCTGCACGCGGGTACCTATAATTAAGCTCTCTTTATCTCCCCTCCGCTCTCATGCAACAGGTTATTTCAGGGAGCGTTGGTGACCCTCGGGGTGCGGGTGGCATTCTAGAGGCTTCGTGTTTTCAGTTAGGAGTGGGAAAGCTGAGTCTCTCGGGCTGGAATAAACGAGTGGGAAGTGAGGGCCTTTCTTTGGGGACGGTGGAGATCTAAATAGAGAACTAATGATTTTGTTCCCCAGACGGGTCCACCTTATCTCCATCGACACCACGCAGCAAACACACGCACACGCACAAGCACCCAGCGCCGGCGCGGGGCCCAGAGTCCATGTGCTGCGTCTGGAGACTACGGGGAGCTCACCAGCTGACTTGGGCTTGGGCAGAAAGAGCTGTTGTCGCTCCGACTTCTCGCTTTTGGCGAGGGGCATGCAGCGGTGAGTGGGGGGAGGACAGAACAGCAAAGTCGCTCTGGAGAAATGGCTCGCAGAGAAGGGATCCAGACCCCCTGTATCGGAGCATTCTGGGTCACAGCGGAGTTGAGAAGCGTCTGTCCTTGGAATCTAGACTGGGGCTGCTGGGGGGCGGGGACACTTACTGTGGATGCGATTTGAGGAGCTCGCTCCGAAAAGCCTCAGCGGAGAACCTGGCACCGGGCACTGGTGTCGCGTAGGTCTATAATAAGCATCCGCACCTTTTGGGGCTCGGCCGGTTTTTATAGCCCGGTGGCAGCGGAGACGGCAGCAGCGGTGGCCGGGGCGGGGGCGGGGAACAATGTGCGTGTCCTGGAGGGGCTGCCGCGCCAATGAGCTGGGCCCGCCGGGGGGCTGGGAAGCTGATGTCATCCGGGCTAATTCCGCTCAATGAAACTCGCCAGGCCGGGCACACGCCTCCTCCCCGCGCATAACCAATGGGCGCCCGTGGCCGGGAGATTCTTAGGGAGGGACTAGAGGAGGGACCCGAGGAGGCGAGGGGGAGGAGAGGGGCGGGCTCAAGGGGGATGGAGAGGGCTGAGCGCGCTTGGGACCGGGGGAGAAAGGGAACGTAGTCAAATTTCTGTAAAAAATACGGCCACCACACAGTAAGGTTGGGGGACGGGATAATTTGGGGACCCTGCAGAGTCTAACAAACTAACGTGATGCCCCACGCAGCCGCACCTTTTGGGATGCGGTGGAAAACCCTGGCGACCCAGGATCCGGGGCTGGGGTCTCCTCCCTAGCTCTTCCTCTCTCTGGTTTCCCGCCGCCTGTTCCCATCTCACTGGCTTCATCAACACGTGGGCATTTGGCGCCCCAAATGTAAACGATGCCCAGGCACAAAGTCCCCACTTTCTTGGTGCTCTCCTCGCGCGTCTAGGAGGTGGCTGTGACTGCAGCTCCGCGGGCAGCCGGTAGCGCCCCCAGCTGGGGGCAGGGCCTTGAGGGGCAGAGGGCGGGCAAGGAGGGAGGGGACGGACTTCAGAAGAGTGTTTTGAAAGAATTCACAACTCTCCTTAGGTGGAGGATGGTGTGGATACAGGGACGAGTTATTTCCGCACGGTAGCCGCGCTAGCACCAGGGCAGAGTCGTGCCTGTAGTTAAACACCCCTCCATTTGTTAGCAGGGGAGCCGGATGATAGTATTTTCAGTGTCGTCTTTGTGATCGCCACACGTCTTAGGGCAGGGGCAAGGCTGGCATCTGTAGTCCGAGCAGGGCTACGCTGTAAAAGGTTAGCAAAGAGCCTTCTGCCCCAGTCGCCTGCTCTCTGGAACTGCAAAGGGAAGTTTCAGGCCTGGGCAAGGCTTCTCCACGCTGTGGGCCAGACAGCGAGATCGAACCACTCGCGACTGCGTTGGGACATGTTTTACTGATTGCAGGCTGGCTCTAAAACCTGAAAACTCTTGACGATGAGGAATTAAGCCCGAACTGGAGAAGCACCTCACTGAAGTAGCTGAGGTACGAATGCATTCACCCATTATACAAATGGGAAGACCCAGAGACGGTCTGCAGCAAGCCTACAGAAAAAATTGCTAAGCCTTTACAGCGCCGCCCTGCTTGGACTACAGACGCTGGCGTTGGCGGTTCCTTATAGTACGGGCAGCAGCCTGTCTCCCCTAATCCCTAACCTGTTCCCCGAGCTGAATTTCTAACACCTATACATTTCGAATTCAGAAATTTGTTTCTGCAGATCTCGGATAGCTAGCACTTGACACTGTGAGCGCGCGCGCACGGGTACACACCTACAGTCTCCTAGGGAGTGTGAGGAACGTCGTGTTACTTCCGTTGTTGGGAAACTTTTACTGTGCAAGTACGGTTTTAAAAACAAGCAAACAAATAAGCACAGCAAATAACTGGACTTCAAGTAGCAAAGTTACAAAATAAACAAATATAAAAAGAAACCCACGTTATTGCCCCTAGTTCTGGGATATGTCTCCCTCTGTGGTCTACGCTAGAAGCCCAGCCGGCTCTCGCCTTCGCCCCAGTCTCGTGCCTTCTGGAACATTATTTTTCAATCCGCGTGTTTCCCAGCTGGCTCTGCAGCCATCCGTTAAATATGTATTTAAAATATGAAGAACTGAAGCGTGGTGTTATGCCGTCCAACGGTTACAAGGATGACCCATAATCGTTCAATTAGTAGAATCTGCCACTCGGACGACGCAGGGAGCGGGGGTGGGGATCAGAAAGGGCTCGGGCATTTGAAGATGCCTCCTTCGGGCCTGCCCCGCCAACAGCAGCGAGGACATGTGTGGAGGTGCGCGCTGTGGGGCCACCAGTCGGGGCGTGGAGTTGTGCGCCTGCCAGTGTAGCTAATAAACACCAGCAGGCGCAACGTGCGCCTTGGTTGCAGCCGCTGAGGTTAGCCCAGCCGCCGGCACGTGTCCCGGAACCCGATTTCTTTTTTTGTTGCTGCCCACTCGTGTCTATCCTGCGACCGACTTGCGGCGGTGAGAGCAAGCGGTCTGAGGTTCTTTGCACGCTCGGTCCAGTGGCTGGAGTTGGGAATCGGGGTGAAAGTCGAGGGGCCCGTCTTGGCACTGCGCGAGTCTAGAGCCTGGAAGGCAAAGTCCGAAGCTCTGTGCTGCTGCTGGCCCCTTCTTCACCCGGCAGCCTTCCCTCAACATCCTCCCTTCCCCAGAGTAGTTTGGGAGGTTGGGGAGATCTGTGTCGCCCCTGGGCTCCCTTAGCCCTGGTGCCAATCGGATACTGAGTACCTCTCGCTGTGTCTCCTATGCCTCCCCACCCCCTCCCAGGAATAACTAGAAATTAGATCCCAGTGCCCAAGCTCTCCCTGGTGCGTCCTGGAGGCGTCCCCAGCACTTGTCCGGGTCCTGCGCCCGGCGCCCGGGGTGGACAACCTGGGCGGGTCCCAGGCACTGTGGTTCCCACCAGCGCGCGCACGCAGCTGGGGCCCCTTCCTCCGGAATGGAGTGCTCACTTGCCGAGGCTAAGGGGCCCCGGCTCCGGGAGTTCCTGGTTGGCTCCCGCGTCCTGGTGCTGTTGGCCTTCTCCGTGTTTTTCCCTCCTCTTTGTGTTTCTCTCCCACAAAAGACCGGGTGCGTGTCGGGGCCGGCCTTTGTTGGACCGCCGGGCGGCCCGGGAGGAGCCCGTGCCAAACCGGCGGGCTCTCGCGCGGCTCCAGGGCGCAGACCTCCCACTGCTTCCTGGGTCCCTTCCCTTCTCCGAGTTCCTGCTCACATTCAGGCTGCGTCTCGGCCTGGCTGCCAAAACAGAAAGACGTTCTTGCGCAGAGCTGACCAGGGGTGGCGGCGGGAGGCAAAGGATCCCGGCACCGGAAAGCAAAGCAAAGAAAAAGGCATTACAGCCATCGTTCCTGGTCGCGAATGACAGCGTTTCACTACCAAACGTGTGCTATATGACCTCTCAGAAGTCAGAACTCTGCAAACAAATGGCGTGTCTTTCTCACAAAACAGCTCCAGGAGTCGTCCAGGGTCAGCGCGGCTGGTGAGAACCGCGGCTCCCGGGACTGGTCCAGGACAGTTCACGCTGGGTGTGGAGGATGGGTCCTGGCACTTGGCAGGTGCTTGGTAAATACTTCCGAATGCACACACGTGCAGATGTGCATGCGGATTGGTGTGAAACATGGTCCGTAAAATACATGTAAATGTGGGCAAAGGTGTGTTACGTGTTTATTCGCCGTATATAATAAACTGTGAGGTCTGTAATCTAGATCTTGGGGTATATGGGCACCTTTACAATGATTGGGGTGTTGACTTCCATCTAATGACAACGATGACCACTTAAAGGCAACTTAAATTGTGCCAGGAGTTTCAGGTGTCTTGATAACTGAATGTAGTCTTTAATTTAATTTAGTCTCTCACTGGCCATAGGAGGAAGGTATGACTTCCATTTTACAGAGAGGGAAAAGCTGTGGGCATTTGTCCAAGATCCTGCCAGCAGAGGGCCTGGAGGTGTGGGGAGGCAGGGAGTATGGGCTCAGAGACTTAGAGATCTCCAGTTGTCCTTTTTCCACCTTAGGTTCTCATTGGTAAAACGGGTTTCTAGAAGCTACCTGTGGCTTCCAAGGTGTCTGCTGGATTTGGAGGATGTGTAAGAACCAAATAAAGCCCTCCCCTTGCAATTTTTGTCTTCTGCTAACAATCTGAGTGACTGTGAGGCAGTGTGAATCCAGGATCTCCTTAGCTGGCCTGGCTTAAGCTCGGGCACCAGCAGAGGCTGGGTTCTAGGAATGTTCCAGAGGAAGGCATGGAGCTTGCTGAAAGGGGTGCTGCCCCAGGGAAACGAAAGGACAACAAACAAAAATGCAACCTAACAAAGCCCAAACCAGCAACCGCCCCTCCCAGTCAACCCTTCTGTCAAGATCCCGATCTGTGCTGGAAAGCTGGCTTGACAGCCACCTGGCTATCCTAGAAGTGCCCTTGAAGTTAAGCTGCCCCCCACCTTCGCAGTGGGACAACACTGGGATAGGACTGAGGGGGACACAGTGAACTTTCATTGAGCTCAGCTTGCAAACAGCTATCTCAGCCAATCTTCACTGCAGCCCCTTTGGGGCTAGGAGGAAGGCACGTTGTTCCCGTTTTACAGATGAAGATACTGAAAATTGAGGTCAAGGCAGGGGTGGTCTTCAGTATCCAGCCCACCGGATCACAGCTGCCTGAGGCTTCTAGGGTTTCATCCTACACCTCCCTTCCCCGCACCCGCACCCCAGGAGATGCTAGACACACACTGGCATTGACAGAGCTGTCTACCCCACGGCAGGCCACCCCCTTTGACAAGTTGTGATTAATTCTGAGAGTGGAGGATCAGGGTAAACAGGTTAGGGTGTCTCCGGTTGGCTGGCTGGCAAGACCATTCGGTCATAATGTGAACTGGGAAACCCCGACTGGTCGGGGGTTACCGCTTGGGGCCAGGTGTTTCCCTGGGCCCGGAGTAGTTGCACACGTGGAGGGCATGGAACCCCTCGCCTCAGGGTATGAAGTAGGATTTCCTATCACCCCCCTGGGAGCACTGGGCGGACCACCTGGTTTACTATATGGGAGGTGGGGGCGGGGGATGGTGCTTTCTTCACGGATCTCGCCACTGTGCACATAATAAGTAGCAATATGTCTCCCCATCGCCTGTCAGGATCAAGTCCAAGCCCTCTAACCCTGCCTACGGGGTCTCCAACCTGGCCCCTGAGGGCTTTTCCTCTACCCCTCCCACACTGGGTGGTCCAGCGCTTTCCCCATCCTTCCCCACCACTCCCAGCTCCCCCATCCCACAAGCCCTTCCTCCAGTCCATCTGAGCATCTTGTCCAAGCCATTCAGGGGTTGTCCTGGGAAGGCCCCTCCACCCCTCCTTGAGCCCGTGTAGCACCCAGAGCTCCCCCATGCAGGTCTGGGTTCTCGTCATTGTGTTGTAAGGATCTGGCTTCCTCCACAGTCAGGGAGCATCTTCCTCCACCGCCAGGGTCCTCACAGTGCCTGGACCTGCCTTGCATTCCCCGGGCCCAGAACGGGGACAGGCCCAGAAGGGCTGCACATGTTGAAGAGCTGGTGATAAGACTGTTGCCCAAAGAGTTTTACCGGAGTTTCCACACAGCCCGAAAGACAGTCACGATGGCTTCAGTGCTACAATTTCCCGCCTAGTTAATCCAGTTTCAAAAATGCCTCTTGGGCTGCTCACTGCGGGCCTTATGAGGACTAGGTGCAACCCATTCCCTCCTCCCCACTAGCCATCAGTAATGTGCGACGCCTGGTCCCCCGCTAGACGGCCCCTCTCCAATATCTACCGCGCTTCAGGTTGTCCCGGGACTAACGCCAGAGAGCGGCTGGTGCAGCGGCGCACCTGGATAGTGCCCTCCGCCGCCTGGCATCCTAGCTCGGGGCTGCCCCGACGTTCAGCGGGTGAGGATTCTGCAGCCAAGCGGACTGACTCCCGAGCAGAGTCTCCCCGGCCCCGCGGAGCTGCGCAGCGCGCGGGAAAGCCTCCACCGCGTGGGCCCCGGGCTGCAGGCCAGCGCCGCAAACTTCCAGGCGTCAGGGGCCAGTGGCCCGCAGTTTGTGCCGGATGGGTTCAGCTTGCAACGCCGCTGCAGAGCTCGGGCGCCCTGCAAGGCGCGCCCGGACTCGGTTTGGGGTTTGGACTAGTGGGGAAGACAGGAGTGGAGGCTGGGCGTGCTCCTCTGCTCCCACTTCCTCCAATATTCCCCTCCAATACATATAAATCAATTCTGTCTTTGATTTTCTTTCCTTACACCTGGCTCTTGAGAACCAGGAACCTCGGGAAGGCTCCCCGCGCCCGCCCGCCTCCTTCCAGTGAGGTCCTGGGACGTGGGTGTTCGTTGGAAACAAAAGGTCTCGATCCCACCCAGACCCACTGAAACGGAATCCACATAAGCCAAGGTCCCCAGGTGGTGCACCTGCACAGTGGCGTTTGAGAAGCCTTGCTCTCCGTCTTCTGGGGCTCATGCTAGGCTTTGCTCCTCTCTCCAAGGTCCTGGGGTCTTCCAGTCCCATACACAGACCCCCGTCTGAAGCTCACAAGGGTATCTGCTGGAGATTCAGCAACCTCTCCCAAACCATATGAATAGTCATGCTTCCAAACCCCTTGACCACCTGTTAAACAACATTCAATAAGCATGCTGTTAAAAAGATGCATGTACATTGTAAACAAACAAACCAAAACTGAAATGATACAGAAAGCGAACGTCACCATTACCATTCCAACACCTCTGCCCCTCCCAGCAAACAACTGTCAAGATTTTGATGAATGCCCTTCTAGCCTGGTTGTATACAAACTTTGTAACCTGCTTAATTTTATTTCTCAGCACCTCTTAGATGTCTTTCCATATAAAAACAAGATCCACCCAATCCCCTTTAACTGTGTAGGGCTGCAGTGTTCAATCCCCTTCGGACCTTCCTCTCCTTTGCCCAGGGCTTGTTCAGCCCCGAAAAACTGGCCAGAGCTGGAACCCCTGAAATCTGTTTCCACTGTGTGGATGGTTGTGCTGGGAAGACCCTGGGGTCAGGGCCCCTCCTGACAAGACACGGAAGGCATGCTCTCCTCCTGGTCCCTTTGGGGCTCTGCACCCAGAGCTCGCTCTCCTTTGCAGAGTCTTTTCCTGCATATACAGAGGGAAGAACTGGTTCCTACTTTGCCTGAAGAAGAGGCAGACGTGTGTGGAAAGCTGAGCCCACTGGTCTTTAAGTGGCTTAGTTGGCTCCAGGAAGAATGACTTTAAGGTGGGAGCAAGACATTCCTTGACTGCAGTTGTGACCAGGCAGAACTTGGGTTCTGTGACTTTGCAAAATGTGGGGGTTTTAGACATTGATTTCTTTCTTTCCCCACGTCCAACAGTAACAACAGATCATCTGCTTCTAGGTTGAATCGAAGGCATTTGTCTAAGCAAAGAGGCCATTCTGTTTAGGCGGTGTTTACAGTTTGCACTAAGAAAGAAATAAAAAAGAAAGGGGGGTTGAGGGATGGAGCGAGAGAGGAAGGAAGGAAGGAAGGAAGGAAGGAAGGAAGGAAGGAAGGAAAGAAGGAAGGAAGGAAGGAAGGAAGGAAGGAAGGAAGGAAATCATATAAACTGAAATTCCCTCCTCTTTAAACCATGTTTTGAATAGGTACTGTGTAGCACTTACCTGAAGTAAAACTAATAGTACACAGAGTATTTGATTAAAAGCAAGTCTCCCTGGTACAACTGATCTCCTTCCCCCAGACCCCCAGAGGAAATTACTGTTGCAGTTTCTTGTGTAGTCTATAAATATTCTTTGCAAGTACAAACTATATTTAAAGATCTTTCTCTTTTTTTTTTCTCCACACAAATGGTAGCATACTCTGTCCACTGTTGTTTCTGTACCTCACTCTCTCAACTGAACAGAGAATGCTCTCTTTCTAAACCTACAAACACACACATGCATACCTGCAGCCCATATTTAGAATACAGTCTTTCCATGGGGCAGAGTGTGGTGGCTCCTGCCTGTAATCCCAGCACTTTGGGAGGCTGAGGCAGGCAAATCACCTGAGGTCAGGAGTTTGAGACCAGCCTGGCCAGCATGGTGAAAGCCTATCTCTACTAAAAATACAAAAATTAGCCGGGCGTGTTGGCAGGAGCCTATAATCTCAGTTAGTCAGAAGGCTGAAGCAGAAGAATCGCTTGAACCCGAGAGGCGGAGGTTGCAGTGAACCGAGGTCATGCCACTGCACTCTAGCCTGGGTGACAGAGTGAGACTGTCTCCAAAAAAAAAAAATTATTTCCTGGTCACAGGTGCAGGAAAAATTATTTGCCCAATCAAAATGAGGGCCTGACCCCCGCCCCACCCCCAACCTCAAAAAAAGCTACCTAGCTCTTTATGGTGCTTTTTTTTTTTTTTCTTGCCTCAGTCACAGAGAAGCTAGGACACTCTGTGCTAGGATGACGGGAGATCAAGGTGCTTCCTACGCTGAATAAACTTCTCTAAGCTGGCCCCAGAATCTGGTACTTTTAGGCACTGCCTGAAATGTACAGATGGGTCCACTTTTTCCTACTGTAATTGCAAAAACAATAGTATTTCTTCTCTCCCATTTGTAGGGCAATCAGTCAGAGGGATCCAGACAGACATATTTTAAAGAATATATATATAAGACCACTAGATGAAGCTAATGAGCTATTCTTTTTTTTTTTTTTTTTTTTTTTTTTTGAGACGGAGTCTCACGCTGTTGCCCAGGCTGGAGTGCAGTGGCGCGATCTCGACTCACTGCAAGCTCCGCCTCCCGGGTTCCCGCCATTCTCCTGCCTCAGCCTCCGGAGTAGCTGGGACTACAGGCGCCCGCCACCGCGCCCGGCTAATTTTTTGTATTTTTAGTAGAGACGGGGTTTCACTGTGGTCTCGATCTCCTGACCTTGTGATCCGCCCGCCTCGGCCTCCCAAAGTGCTGGGATTACAGGCTTGAGCCACCGCGCCCGGCCATGAGCTATTCTTTTATGTTTGATTATTTTTGAATACGTGATCTATTTACATAGTTCAAAATTCAAAACCATATAATGCAAAGTTTGTTTACTACACTTGTTCCCCCAGCCACCCAGTTCTCTTTTGTCTATCCTTCCAGTTACTCTTGTGTATCTGGAAGGATACACATGGAGTGTATGTGTATACAAATGTTACCATTTTATATTGTAAAAAATGTATATTTTACACAAATGGTAACATACTGTGCACACTGTTTTCCATCTTGCTTTTATCCAGTTAGTATCTTGGAGATGACTTTTTAGCTGCCTGTTAAAAGCTTCCTTAAAAATATTTTCATCCTTTTGTAATATGGGTATGTCATAGTGTCTTTCGACAGGCCACTTGCTGTCAATAATAAACATATGTTTAACAAAGCAGAAGCGTGTGTTCTCTCATCTAAGAGACCAGAGCATTTGCTCCCAGCAGGTCTGGCACCCATAGTGTCAGGGACCCAGGCTCCTTCTCTCTTCATTCTTGGCATCCTTCGAGAGAGAGAGTGGTTCCCTCTCATCCCATTCTCGTCTCCCAGCTAGCTGGAGTCCCAACATGTTATAGGTTTATTATTGACAGCTAGTGGCCTGTCAAAAGACATTTAGAATGTTTCCAGCTTTGTAGTATTACAAACAATGCTCCCATGAAATACCTGGCAAATTTTCATTTGCACATGTGTAGATATGTCGTATATCATAAGGATAAATCCCTGGAATTAGCATTATGGGGCCACATAATCTGTGCATTGTAATTTTGGTAGATGTTACCAAATTGTCACTTAACTGTTGTTGTCCCCATTTATGTAGCAATGTATAAGAGAGACTGCCTGACTGACGGCTGATTTAAATGCTCAACTTTTATTTTCCTAAGTCCAGGGAAAAGATGATTTCTAATTTGGATGTCAGAATAGGTGATGAGACTGACCACTGTGGCACTACATGGGAGAATAATAAAGTGTCACTTCCTTCCTCAAAACATCAATGCTGCGAATTACAGATGATTTCAACATCTGGGACCATTTCCAATCCTTCCAAAGATTTAACAGTGACTTTTCCAAGGAGTTGGGTAGAGCAGCCCAGGTGCATCAATGCGTTATATCTGCTGAGGAATATTTATGTTTTAAGTAAATAATTCAACTGATATTTATTGACCTCCTTTCCTGTGCCATGAACTGTCATAGGTGCTGAGGTCCTGCAGCATCTCTGCTGTCAAACTTTGTGCTCAAAGTAATTGTGATCATAATTATTACAATTTCTTTGATTCCCTCTCCAGCCCTGAGAGGCAGTTAGAGTGCATGTGATTAACACAAGGGTTCCCTAGTCATATTGCAGCGTGGCAAACATCGCTGATCATTCCTCCAAATCTGTTCCACTTTCTTTGTGGAAATGCACTTTTTGGTTGGGCATGTGGCCACCTGGAATAAAAACTACATATCCCAGCCTCCTTACATTTCCCAGCCTCCTTTGTGACCAAGTTCTGGCCAGTAGGAAGTAAACAGAAGTGGCATGGGCAACTTCCAGAGGTATCCTTTCAGAGAGAGAGCATGTTCTTCTCATTCCATTCTCATCTCCCAGCTAGGCGGAACCCCAACCTCCGTGATGGTGGAGGCTGGAAGAGCCATTGAGGATCATAAGTTGGCTGTGGGGCCACATATAAAAGAGCATGAAAAGAGAAGGAGTCTGGGTCCCTGATACTATGGGTGCCAGACTTGCTGGGGACCAAATCTTTGGTCTCTTAGATGAGAGAACAAACCATTCTGCTTTGTTAAAGCCATCATGTTGGTTTTTTTAATGCACTGAAACCAAATACTAACCAAAGGTAACAGACTTTTGGACTCTGAGTGGGGACTTTTGCATGTCTGGAGGGGTATCTCTCTGCTGCAGACATCTTTGTTCTGTCAACTGAGTTTGAATCCTGACTGCTACTCTGGGCAGAATGATAACAAAACTCCAGGTTCACACACTATTGCAATATTAGGAGGCTATCCCTCACTTTAGAGGATACTGTGAGGGAAGGGTGAGTGAGCATGTTCTGGTCACTCGTGATGCCAGGCAGGAAGTGGGGGTGGTGATCAGGATTCACCCTAGACCAACTTATGTAGCAGATGTTGTTGGTCCTGGTTGCCCCTTCACCCTTTCTTTTTGTTTTATGCTTTTGAGCGTAACAAAGACATCTGTCCAGACAGATCTGCTCCAGTCCCTTTTTGTCCATTCCTTGCATGTCTTTAAGCTTTGGTGTGCTTTCTCTCTCAATGGCCAACATTTTCAACTCATCTTCACAGGGCTGTGCGTGGACTCCTGGGGATGCTTTGCTGACTATGGAGAGAACTGAATGCAATGACGGTGCAAGGTTTCGTAGCTCTGGGCCAAGGCATAATTTTTACTCTAGAGATCCCTTGTGGGTTCAGGCAGAAGCTCAGCCTCTTTAGCAGGACATTTGCCTGAGATTTCAGTCTTTCTTGGCTTCCTTTCTGGCTTAGTTTCCCCCTATCCCTGCCAACTCCCTTAGCAGCCTCCACTGGAAGTATTTTTATTGATAGATCACTTAGCCACAAACCCTCATCTCAGCATAACAGCTGAGCCAACATTTCTCTGTCATGTAACAGCCTGTATGGAGCATCCCTCAGCTGGGACAGTGGTTCCACAGTGTCTTTTTTATCTTGTTGCATTGGCATCCTTCCTGTGTTGCCTTTCCTCTCTTGTGCTGATGGCTGCTGTGGCTCCCACCATCATGTATGCATTCCAGTCAACACTGGGAAGAGGGGGAAGTAGAGGGCACACCACCTTCTCTTAAGGTAGGACCCAGAGGCTGCGTTCATCACTTCCACTCACATCCCATTGGCCAGCACTTAGTCACATGGCGACACCTAAAGCCAAGTAAGGCTGGGAAGTGTAGTCTTTAGATGGATGGCCAGGTACCACCAATTGGAGCCCAATAGGGAATAGAATGGTAAAAATAGAGGAGAATGAATATTGGGGTAAAAACCCAGCAATCTCTGTCATGCCTAGGAATCACTACCTTAAATGCTAGGAACTACATTTTCCTACTGCTAGGGGATGCTTGATTCACTTTGAAAGTATACCTTTAGCTGTTCTGACCAGGTATACCTTTAGCTGTGAATGCCCTGAAGTGGTGGGGGATGTTTCTGGAAAAGATCTGGGAGGTCATCATCACCTCCAGCATAGTTACTGGGTCTTGGGCCTAGGGCTGGCAGCTGAGGTTAACATGTCTCAGCGAGGGACAGCGCAGACAGAGCTCCTAGCAGAAAGCTGATGTGAAGTGGGTGGCATGGGTTGGCAGGTAGCATAATGTAAAGGGGTGGATTCAGCAAGAGGATATAACAATTGCAAATATATATGCGCCCAACACTGGAGCAACCAGGGATATAAAGTAAATATTATTAGAGATAGAGAGACAGTTGGACCCCAGTACAATAATTGCTAGAGACTTTAACACCCTACTTTCAGCACTGGACAGATCTTCCCCTAGGGGCTGGCATGGCCCATAAACTGCCCTAGGCCCCTTATACTGACAATGAGTCAGGCAGGACCTGCCACCTGAGTCTTCTTGTTGTGGGGGGGGGGTAGGGGTGGTGCAGAGCCCTTGGAGGTCCAGGGCCTGGATTTGAGCAGGAGCCAGCAGGTCTTCTGATAGTATGGGGCTTCCTTCCAGGACTATTTTCCAAGGATTAAGAGGCTTGCCCCTTGTCCTGGGTTGAATGGTGCACCCCCCTAAAAAAATATGTGAATATCCCTGGAACTTGTCAATGTGCCCTTGTTTGGACAAAGGGTCTTTGCAGATGTCATTAAGTTAAGGATCTTGAGATGATATCATCCTGGATTACCAGGCAGGCCCTAAATCCAATGACAAGTGTCTTTATAAGAGAAAGCCAGAGGGAGATTTGAGACAGACAGAAGAGGAGAAGATGCAGCCAGGAGAAGGCCAGCCAGGGGCAGAGATGGAGGTGATGCAGCAGCAGGCTGAGGAATGCCTGAGGCCACCAGAGTCTGGAAGAAGTGAGGAAGGATTCTCCATTAAAGCCTTCAGAGGAAATGCGCTCTGGCCAACACCTTGCTTTTGAACTTCTGACCTCCAGAGCTATGAGAGAATAAATATCCATTGTTTTAAACTATGAAGTTGGTAGCAGTTTGTTATGGCAATGCTGGGAAGCACCTCCATAGTGAAGACTCAGCCACCAGTTGGAGGCGAGACAGCGCAGCAGGCTCAGTGACGACGGAGAGGTGTGTGCCTTTGGCCTCACCTCTCTGGCGGGTTCACTCTCCTTCGCCTCCACCCCACGCTCTGCTCCTGGATTCCTCCAGTTCAGTCAACCTGGTATGGGGAGGAGACTGAGGCATTTGTCTCCTTGGCTTCCTCCCTGTGATGTCTATTGCAGCTTAGCTATGTCCCCAGTACTAGGTCATGGTTACTTCCAAGGCAGCCTTTTCTGCGCAACTCTCTTTCCTCCAGGTTCTGGAATATTCTCCCTCCCATTGTTCTTTGGGGACAGCTCTGGCTCTATTAGCTCCTGGCCCCTGTACTATCTCTTGTGGCTTCTCTACATGCTGGCTCCATTGTGGTAATGAGTCCCTTTGTAAATTAGTCCCTCTCCAAGTAACTTGAGTGTGCTATTTCCTGCTGGGACCCTGACTGAGACAGTGCAGCTGGGGCTCCATCTCCCTGGTTTTATGGAGGGTGGGAATCAGGGTAGAAGTGTAGAACTTTAGATGGTAGGTGTAAGTTTCCTAAGGGCCAGAACTCTGCAAAGGGGTGATCCACATATTCTGAACAGTGAGATGAGAGAGTGCTTTGGGTTCTCTATGTCAGGGACCAGGATCTGGCCTTCATTCTCTGAAGGGTCATGCAATCTGCCTCTGTTGAAATCTAGTGCTTTGGCACCATTGATGTCTCTTGATGTCCAGAGGCTCATCCAGAGTGAGATACAACTTGCCTGGCAAAGCCTCCTGGAGGGCTGAAATATGGATGGACACAGAGAGGGCTCCATGTCCCCATTACCTCCCCAGAACAGGGAGTGTTCCAAGGACAAAAGTGTTCCAAGTTGTAGAATTAGGATGAAATTCCATGAAACCCATTATGTGCATTGAAGAACATACATCCATGTTTCAATTTCCAAATAGTTCTCACTCTTCCCTGATGTCTTAGTTTGTGTTGCTGTAAAGAAACACCTGAGGCTGGGTCATTTATGAAGGAAAGAGGTTTATCTGGTTCATGGTTCTGCAGGCTGTACAAGATGTGTGGTGCCAGCATCTGCTTCTGGTGAGGGCCTCAGGAAGCTTCCAATCACAGCAAAAGGTGAAGGAGAGCAGGCATCACACAGCGAGAGAGGAAGGAAGAGGAGAGAGGAGGAGAGAGGTCCAGGCTCTTTTTTAAAACAATCAGTTATCATAGGAATCAATAGAGTGAGAACTCATTCATTACCAAGAAGATGGTACCAAGACATTCAATGAGGGATCTGCCCCCAAGACCTATTATCTGAACACGTCCCACCAGGCTCCACCTCCAACACTGAGGATCAAATTGCAGCATGAGGTTTGGTGGGAGCAAATATCCAAACCACATCACCTGACAAAGTACAAACAATGACTCAAAGCCCCATTCAGATGCCCTGTGCTCATCAGTGTTTCTGTTGTCTGGAAGGTGACGCCGAAGAAGTTGGCCCCAACTCCAGACCCAGATGACTGTCCAGCTGACTCACCAGCCTGAGAAAAGGAAACAGAAGAGGAAAACCCAGATTTGAGGCCAGGGGATGGAACATGGAGAAACACGACAAAGGAGAAGCTTAAAGCAGAACAGACCACAGCCAAGGAGATGTCTCTGAGTTGGAAGGAGAACACCACCATTTTCTTCAAAATATTTTATTGGTGAGTATTTTTCTGGTAATAGAAGTCATACATGGTCCTTGGTAGAAAATATGGAAAATACAGGATCTGATCATTGTAGAAAGCTTAGTAAATACAAGGTGTCATGGTAGTCAAGGTGAGAGATGACAAGGACCCTGTTATGGATTGAGCTGTGTTTCCCTGACCCAAATTCGTATGTTTAAGTCCTAACCCCCAGTACCTAAGAATGTGACTGTATTTGGACATAAGGTCTTTAAAGATGTAATTAAATTAAAATGAGGTCATTGGGGTGGGCCCTTAATTTAATATGACTAGTGTCCTTATAAGAGGAAGAGATTAGGACACAGACACACACAGAGGGGAGACCACGTGAAGACACATGGAGAAGACGACCATCCACAAGCCAAGGAGAGAGGCCTCAGAAGAAACCAACCCTGCTGACACCTTCATCTCAGACTTCCAGCCTCCAGAATTGTGAGACAATACACTTCTGCTGTTTAAGCCACCCAGTCTGTGCTACTTTGTCGTGGCAGCCCTAGCAGACGAATGCAGACCCCAACCTTGGGCAGTAGCAGACACATGGAGAAGAGGGAAGGGATGGAAGACATTTTTAGGAGGTGAAATTGGCAAACTTGGTTGAATGGCTCCATATGGACAAGTGGGGGTGCAGAGTAGTGGAGAATTTTGTTAGTTTTCTAAGCCTGAGCAGCTGGATGGATGAGGGTGCCCCATCTCATCAACTGTGATGGAGAATCCACGAGGAAGAGTTGCTGTTTGGAGGAGTTGAAGGGGAGACGCGGGAGGGGCACACAGTGGGGATGCCTGTTCTCTGGTTGATCTAGTCCAGGGCTTCAAGCCAAGGGCTGGAGGGAGGCACAAGGGCACATCAGTGCGAGCGGAAAGCATACTGCGAGTAGAGGAGGGTGGCAGAGGACAGACCCCCGGGGAGGTGCACATTTATTTTCTTGGAGGAAGGGACCATCATGTATTGTGCTGATGATCGCATCGCAGCTGTTCACATTTATTAGGTTGATTCCAAAATATTGTCTTCCTCCCCTAATTTCTCTTTCAACCCATTGTTTAAAAATTCCCAAGATAGGCACAGACAGACTACTCCCCAAATGCTAAATTGGTCAAATTAGGGGGAAGGCTGTCTCTTTAACCTACCCCTGTGATTATTTGGTACACATGGTGCTTAGCATGCTGGCGTCCAGGAACCACCATATGTGCAGGTAAGTGCAGAGCCGAGTGGTCAAACAATGGGCTGTTTTGTTTTTAGCAATACATGCTCTTACTTTTTTGTACCCCTCTGGCCTCCTTTCTTTAAACATTTTTTAATTGAAAAAAATGCATATCAATGTGTGTTAGAAATGTGTGGGAAACAATAGTCTCTCCTAATGGTGTGAATAATGATGTGATTTTTGTTATTATCATATTAGTGCCAGCATATCTTGCAGGATTACTATGTATCAGGCACTATGCTGTATTGTTTCTCTTAGGATATGTAGTTTTCCACGAAGACATACGATTCTGAAACCCTGGAGAATACAAAATTGAAAATTAGCTTTCTGTTTAAGAGTACAGGCTCTGGATTGAGGTTGCCTGAGTTAGAATTCTGATTTCCTCACTTATTAAACTAATGCCATTCTTGGTGAGCTACTTAATGTCTGTGTCTCGGTTTCCTCATCTGTAACAGTGTCTTCCTCACAATTTAATATGAGTGTCAAATTTGATAATATGGGGAAAGCATGTAGAACAGTGCCTGGGACATAGTAAAAGCTCAATGAATTTCACTGTAAGGGCTCCCTATATATGAGTATTTCAGGAGGTTTTTTTTACATGACTTAAGATTGTTTTTGGAAAATAAAAAATTAATAAACAAGAGCTAGCACGGCTATCTTTAGGCCTCAGTTGTATTAAACTCAAAGACTTAGTATTTCTCCAATACTCTGTAAACTCTGCCATGCTTGTTTCATGTACATTTCTTCAGTCCATCTCTCTGCATTGAGGCTAGATCAGCTACCTGCCTGCTTCTGTTTAAAGAAATGATTTCCTTCTTTGAAAAAAGAACATGCCTATGGTGTCTCCTTACTACAACATGTTTGGGATTCCAGCAATTTCTTTAAGTTACTTCCTGAATGGAGTTGTCACCATTATCCTACTTTAAAACTCCAGTATTCAGTTCCACATTTTAAAAAGTTCTTTAAAATCTCATACCAAGAGGAAGACGCCAGTCAGTCTACTGCCTGACATTTTATTAAGAATTAAAAATAATGAAGCCAGCAGAGATACAGAGAGAGACTAATTTAGAAACCTGGCATGATTGCTTTTAATTTGTTGACAATGTGGTGTTTGTGGGGGAAGGGAGGTGGTGGGGGAAGGACAGGGTAGCGCATGGCCAGGCTCAAGCAGGCCTTGCATTAATGGGGTAACAGCTGAACTAAGTGTTCACAGTGAACACATCAAAGATTGTAGTCTTTGAGATACCATTTTTTCTATTCCAGGGTGTCAAAGGTGGCTGCAAATATACCCAGCGCTTTCTGGGTGGCATTGTTTAGGATGCTGGCCCAGCAGATGGCCCCAAATGCACCTCAGCCTGGTAAAGCAGAGACCACATGGGATGACATAGTCTTCTCATTAGCAAACAGGAAAAAAAAAAAGGCAAGGATGAGAAAGGAGAGAGATAAAAAGGATACACAAAGACATTTACATATTTACATTGTCTCCTCCACATTTCAAATTCTCCTTTAGCTGAAGTGTCAGTGGGCTTGCTTTTCTCCTTCTGTTTGTATGTTTACTTGTGCTAAATAGATTATGCTAATTAGGCACATAAATGCATGCAACTGTTATTATGGCATTTTAATCACAGAGTTTTTCACTGGAAGCCTTCATTAGAATTCTCATAATCTTACTTGTTAGTGTAACAAACAGTAATAAATGCCAAGGAGCTTGGATTAAGGCAGAGGCATTCAGACTTTAAAAGAGGAATATGGAAATGTTGTCAAATCTCTGCATTACTTATTGAAATGTCACATAAACAGTTCGGGACTCTAAATATCTTACTCATTATAAGGATAGGGAACCAGGCAACCTGAAAATAGTAATTATGTCTTTCTTCCGAGCGCCAACATATGCCATTCATACATTCCAACTAACTCTTCTGAAATAACCGGATGGTCCAATATACAGCCTGGGCCATGATGTATGATTGTGATAAATTAGAGAAATTTGTTATTTGATTTCACTTATTTTAGGCTTAGTGGTAAATATGTGTGAACACAAACACATATAGAAATTTACTGTCTTTCAATTTTGCACAATTATTTGGCAAGTTGCTAGAAAAAAACCGCAGTTCTTTTTTTGTTTTCTAGGAAGCAATATCATAGCCATGTGCTTAAGAATAAGCCACTCTCTGAAAATAATGTGGTCTTGCAAACAGGTCTAAGCATTGGGACATAGTAGATGACTATCCTGATCTTGCACAAGTCCACAACGTAGATGTGACAATCTAAGTTCCGGGGGAAACTCCCTTACCGTAGTTATGTGTTGCTGTGGGATAAACTACGCCACAAGTCAGTGGCTTAAAACAAAAACAATGACTTCTTTCTCATGATTCTGCTAAAGCAGCCATGTAGAGATGACCCAACGAGAGAAACTGAGGCCCGAGCCAAACAGCCTCCATGGAGTATCCAGTTTGCATCTTCCAGCTGTCCCAGCATCTCAGCCTGCACCAAGTTAAGCAGAACGTCTTGGTAAAGCCTCAAGTTAATTACTCGTCTGGGGGCTGCACTCTTCCCCATTTGGCACTCTCTTGAAGGAATCTTTGGTTTACCCTCTAGCAATAAAACTGCCACCCACTTCTCAGAGGTCCCGAGGACCACTTGGTGCCGGAGGAGGCTGGCTCTGCCTTGGAGAACCAATGGAGGGGATCTTTTCCCCACTCCACATTCGGTAACTTGAAATTGGCCAGGACAGGCGCATGTCCACCATGGAAACTGGTGGATGTTTTTCCCTTGGAGAACCAGTTGTCGAACATTTCCCAGCACACCATTGCCCTGAGCCCTGAAATGTGCCTGGGCAACCTCACCGCACCCTCCTACTACAGCCTCGGACACAGTGGTTCTCAAACTCAGATGTATAGAACCCACCCAAGGGACTTGCACACTTCGCAAATACTCACCCTCCTTGTCGCTCATCTTCCAGCCATAACCGGGACATGGTAGGAACTCAAGAAATGCTTCTTGAGTGAAAAAATGAACATGACTTTAAGGTGGGTAGTAGTATCATCTGCATTTTAAAGATGAGGAAACCAAGGCACAAAATTGTTGGAAAAAAAAAAAAGTTGCCCAAGGTAGCATAGCTAGTAGGTACAGGAGTCAAGTGCAGGTCTGTCTGGCCCAGACAAATGCACATAGTGGACTGAAAGATCCCGGGCGATGGCCCTGCAGAGTCCCAGTGCCTGGTCCCACCTAACAGCGATGGCGGGTCCCACCTACCATCACGGCTGGCTTATCATCAGCAATCATTTTGGCCCAGCCATGATGGTGCCCTTAGTGAGCTCAGGGCAGTGGACTTACACATTGTGAACTGACTACGGGACAATGCCTGAACTGTGCAGCAAACATGACTATGAGGCAGTATCACGTGAAATTTTGGAGAATGGGTTTGGGGTCTAAAAGCACTGGGTTCACATACCACCTAGGCACCTCAATTTCCTCATATGCAAAAGAGGACTTATTCCTTAGGTTAGTCAATTTGTTGACTTAAAAATATTTGTGTAGCACCTACTCAGCCATATACTACAGGCAAAACAGGCTTCATGGCCCCTGTCTTTCTGGAGGTTAAGAAATTCTGAATAATACAAAACATGATGCATTTTCAAACTCAACCCCTGGCATGTACAAAGTGCTTGTCTTCATCAGAATTCCTAGTAAATAACCGTAAGTTCTGTGGATGCAGAGGCTGCACCCATCGTGATAATTGCTGTATTTCTAGTTCCTGGCACATAATTGATGCCCAATAAGTTTTTCTTGCATACATTAAAAAGAGTTTCTTCTCTTGTAAATGACAGATGCCCAGTTGAAACAGCTTGAGGAAAAGGAGGGGTTTGTGGGCGACTTGAGCTTGGCTAGCCCCGGGTGCCTGCTAGCTGTTGCTGCGAGTCTGACTCTGACTTGTCTCTGCTTTCCTAGAGGCTGCTTCTCTTCTGCCAGCAGCACAAGGCTCCCACACCACCAGCCCAGGCCTCTCAGCAGAAAGAGAATTTTCCCTTCCAAAGACTGCCAGGGTTGACTCCTCCTGGCCCAGGGAAGGACATGTGTTGGTTCCACACCAGTCACAAGGACCTGGCTGGCCAGCCCCAGACCGCACGTCAACCCCTGGGATGGGTGAAGTCCAGCCTCACTGGACCCAAATGCACTGAGGGTTGGGGAGAGGTGATTGCCCCCACCCCCTCCCAATTAGGGAGCTAGAACTGGCTACCTTCAGTTCTGTGGAGGGTCAGTGGATTCATGCAGATGTGGAGACCCAAACAAATGACTCTGGGAGTTGTATGGACCTTAGGGGTAAGGGAGAAGGGCTCAGTGAGAAAAAGCACTGAATGCTGAGCCAGAGTCACAGGGAAACATCTCCAAGGTTTCTCCCTCCTTTCCTGTATTAGTCCGTTCTCACGCTGCTGATAAAGACGTACCCCAGACTGGCCAATTTATGAAAGAAAGAGGTTTAGTGGACTCACAGTTCCAAGTGGCTGGGGAGGCCTCCCAATCACGGTGGAAGGTAAAAGGTACGTCTCACATGGCAGCAGACAAGAGAAGAGAAACTGTGCTGGGAAACTCCCCTTTATAAAACCATCAGATCTCATGAGACTTGTTCACTATCATGAGAACAGCAAAGGAAAGACCTGTCTTCATGGTTCAATTACCTCTCACCTGGTCCTTTCCACAACATATGGGAATTGTGGGGCTATAATTCAAGAGGAGATATGGGTAGGGACACAGCCAAACCATATCATTCCCCCATAAGGAGGCCTTGGCAGGGTGCCTGAAGAAGGTCTTGGACACAGAGACCCGGGAATGCAGGTACAGGGCTGGGAACACGGGTCCATGTAACTGCATGGCCAGCCACGGTCCTGAGACCTTGACCACTGCTCCCTTCTGGGACTGCCAGTGCCCTGGCTGTGCCAGGTCTGGTGTGGAGTGGGAGCCTCCCCATAAGGCCTGCCAGGTACAGCCTTGTAGTTGCCCACAGCCAGGCCTGAAAAATCACAACTAAAAGTCAGACTCCTCAGTGGGAGGTTCTATTGCTCGCCATGGAAAACATCATAACATGACAATTTGGAATCTCTTAGTGATGAGGGAAAAAAAACCCAACTCAGATGGGATTAAAAAGATAAAGGATATGTGATTTTAAAATGGACAGAGGACTTGAATAGACATGTCTCCAAAGATGATATATGAATGGCCAACAAGTATCTGAAAAGATGCCCACGTGACTAATCATCAGCGATGTGGAAATCAAACCTACAATGAGATATCACCCCATACCCAGCAGGATGGCCACTATAATAAAAGCCCCAGAAACTACAAAGTGTTGGCAGGGATGTAGATGTGTTCATTCATCTCTTCACTAGCTGTTAAATGCTACCAGCATTAGGCCCTGAGCATAGAAAAATGGTTAAGACAATAGGTGTAGACAGTAGTCTACTTAGGGACATTGTCAGAAGAACAAATACAGTAACTGCTGTAATAGATACACATACACTATGTGCTGTAATTTAAAAGTACTATAATAGAAATTTTGTGCATTTACGTATTTATTTAAGAGATGGGGTCTCACTCTGTCACCCAGGCTGGAGTACAGTGGCACAATCATCATAACTCACTGCCGCCTCCAATTCCTGGGCTCAAGAAATCCTCCTGCCTCAACCTCCCAATGCGCTGGGATTACAGGTGTAAGCCACTGTGCCCAGCCGCTCCTGACAGTTTTATGAGAAGAGCAAGCACTTGTATTCCTGTTAAGTTCCCAGTAAACCTCTCCTAACTTTCCATTGGCTGGATTCAGGTTATTTTTCATTGAGCCAGTCACTGTGGCCAGGAGGATGGGATGTGCTGATTGGACTCACCAATCAGGGCCCATTCAGGAGTGGAGGGTAGAGTTCGCTTTTTCAGATGTGCATGGGCTGTGCCTGGGAAGGTAGTATGGTTAAAAGGAAATGAGATGCAGGCAACTAGAAGGCGGGGTGGATGCTAGGCAGGCTACAAGATACAGTTGTCAATTACATTGTGGCATATGGGTTGCTAACCTGGCATAAATAATTCAAATTATTGGCTGGGCGCGGTGGCTCATGCCTATAATCCCAGCACTTTGGGAGGCCGAGGCGGGCGGATCATGAGGTCAGGAGTTCGAGACCAGCCTTACCAACATCGTGAAACCCCGTCTCTACTAAAAATACAAAAATTAGCCAAGCATGGTTGTGCACATCTGTAATCCCAGCTACTCAGGAGGCTGAGGCAGGAGAGTCATTTGAACCTGGGAGGCGGAGGTTGCAGTGAGCTGAGATTGTGCCACTGCACTCCAGCCTGGGCAACACAGTGAGACCCCTTCTCAAAAAAAAAAAAAAAAGATTTCAAATTATTTTAATGGGAGAGGTAGCTGCAGCTTTCCCTGTGTTTAGCCAGACTGAGAGCCTCCCCACTAAACCAATGACAGCTGAGGATAAAAGATGTGTATCTCAATGTGTCAGCCACTCCTTGGCCATAAGTCTAGACCAGTGACTAGAGGTCTGGCAGTAGGTATTAAATTTTTCCAGCCTGTGTGATGCTTCTCTTCTTCCCTGTCCTTTGTGGAGTCACAGATGTGAGCTACCAGAAGACAAGTGGAAGAAAATGGCTTGAAAAACAGACAGAACCTGATATTAGCATTCTTGGTACTGAAAAACCTGGGCTCATCTTCTGTTTCTGTAATTTACTGGCTGTGTGAACTTCGGCAAATTTCAGAACCTCTATGATTCAGCTTCATCTATAAAACTGGAGTAATGATGTGATGATCAAATATGCAGGGTTGAGATAAAGATGGAACGACATCAAGGTGCTGCCCTATGGAAGTACTCAGTAAATGGGAATTATTTTTGGTATTAATTTATTGAGGGCTTTGTATGTACCAAGTGCTATGCTAACTGCTAGAAATATACTATGCCATTTAATTTTGCCAACAAGTCTATGAGGTAGGCATTTTATCTACATTTTACAGTTGTGAAAACTGAAGCTCAGAAAGGTTTTATAACTTTTCTTTTTCTCACCCAGCCAGCAAGTGGATTCAGACAGGTCTATCCGATGCCTCGGATGGTATTTTATTTGCTACATTATACTGTCTCCTGCAGTGCTGATGAAAAACAGTTGCTCAGCTGAAACCTATTAGCCCCCAAGGTGATCTGTGAATGAGTTTCAGGGAATCTCTCAGCCCCTTTATATGATATGCAGACTTCTGTGTATATATTCATTTTTCTGGAGAGAGAGTTTATAGCATTCAGTAGAAAGCTGTTCCTGTTCTCCAAAAAATGGTAATTTTTAATAAGGAGAAATCAGAAAATGTACATAGCAGGGTTTTATTCCATTTCCATGTATCCAGCTATCCATGGGTTGGACAATGGGTAAAAACCTGTAGTTAGATAAAAGGTATAAATTCTAATGTTCGATAGCAGTGACAATAGTTAGCAACAATATATCATATATTTCAAAGTAGCTGGAAGAGAGATCTTGGATCTATCCATCCAATAAATATTTACCCAGGGCATTCTTTTCATCAGGCACTGAACTAAATGCCAGGATTACCTTTGAAAGACAGGATTTCAAGTATGTAAACATCTGTTTTACAATGAAGAAAACTTACATCTACTGATGAGATATGTTTTCCTCTGATAATGACTATTATGTAAATTGTTCTATATTCCCTTCATACTTTGGTGGGCAGAAAGCTTAGACTAAAAATTCTTATATTTTTATTTTAGCTCACATTGGCTCATATTCTTTAATTCCACTTAAAAATCTATATTTATTTTTTACTATATGTATTGGCATTGTTGGCTGCCTCAAATTGTCTATGAAATGAGCTGAGAAATAAAACCAATTTATTAAAAAAAAAAAACAACTAAACAAGCATAATTAACTTTTAGTCGTCTCACTTTTTATTCCATGACTCATGGGAAACTTTAGGAATATTCAACAATAATACTATTTATCTATCCAGTGGAATTTGTAATTATGTGAGTTTTACACTGGTTATGTATTATTAATCCCACATCAAGTAAAGGAAATAAAGCTCAGATTTTGCTCAAGGACTGATAGGAAATGGCCTTATGCTCTAACTTCAGTGTGGCACTCCTCATGCCATTCTTCCAAGAACGCACATCACATCTCTTTCCGGGCATTTTTGTTTGTACTTTTAAACTAAAAATGAAATACAGGCAACATTTTAGACAGTGTAGCTGACTTCTTGATTGCCTACCCAAATACTATTCCTTTTTCTTCCTTTCTAACAAAGACCTTATTTTTATTTATTTATTTTTTTTGAGGTGCCATTGTGGCCATATTAAAATGTCCAACTTCCCAGACTCCCTTGTAGTGAAGGGTGGCCATGTGACCCATTCTAGCCAATATAATGGTGGCAGAAATCCAAAGAGTAGCATCTATTCCCAGACAAAAACACAAAAGATTGAGAGGAAAAGACTTGTGGTTCTTTTCTCTCTTCCTGCCTGCAATGCAGGCATCATACACGGAGCAGCAGCAGCCATTTTACAACTAAGAGGAGGAAAGCCTCAAGTTAAGATTGGCAGAGCGGGAAGAGCAAGCCAGTCCGAGTCCCAGTGGACATTGCTGGTCAAGCAACCACTTTAGCCCTATACTGCTTACCTCCTGATTTCTTGCTATGTGAGGACAATAACCCTCTTAGGGGTCTCGACCACACTGGTAAGGTTTTCTGGGTCAAACATAATCCTAACTCTTAAGGCAGCTTAAATAAAGTGACAAAACTATTGATGAGCATTTTTTACTCTCAAATGACCAGAAATCACTTACCTAGGAATTGACGAGAGAATACTTATTTAGTTTTAATTGTCTAGATTGCTACTTTATTAACAACATGGCCTAATCCTTCAATAAGAGAAATCACTGGTTGATTCTGTCCCAAATGACTCCATGTAAGGAAAGAGATTAAGGTTGAAATGACTCCTGTACCGTACTTTGAGAGTATATTGTGCAGGATTCCCTTTGAGACTCTTCAATTCAATATTTACTTGTCTGTCCTTTCAAGATTGATTAGCAATTATTTATGGCAAAGATAAAGCAGGCAAACTGTGAGAGGAACATTTCTTAGAATAGTGATTTATTATTAACATCAGAAATATTCATTTACAAAATTTGAGCAAGAAAGAAAAATGTAAGAGGGAAACAGCAAATTATCTGAAATCCTACCATAACCAGAGTTAATATTTGCTATAGAACAGTCCAGGTCTTTGTGCATATGGCCCAATAGATGGATAGAAAAGGAGAGAGAGAGAGAGAGAGAGAGAGAGAGAGTGTGTGTGTGTGTGTGTGTGTGTGTGTGTGTGTGTGTGTGTGTTTGTGAGAGAGAGAGAGAGAGAGAATCAGCTTGTCAATTTTTATTTTTAAAAAACTGCTGGGATTTTGTGGAATCTATAGATCGATTTGGGGAGAATTTACATCTTAACAAGCCTGAGTCTTCTGATCCATAAATATGGTATACTTCTCCATTTATTTAGGACTTCTTTAGTTTCTCTCAGAAGCGTTTTGAAGTTTTCAGTGTATAGACCCTCCACATCTTTCATCAGATTTATACCTAAACATTTTTATGATGTCATAGAAGGTATTAATTCCCAACTATTTGTTGTATATAGAAATACAATTGATTTTTAAAATATTGACCTTGTATCCTGCAACCTTGCTAAGTTCACTTGTTAGGTCTAATAGTCTTGTTTAATAGATTATTTAGGATTTTCTACATCCATGATCATCTTTAAGGAATAAGTCAGTCAAAAAAGGACATATTTATTTCTTCCTTTCCTATGTGAATGTCTTTTATTTCTTTTTCTTGCCTTTTCCCCATTGGTAGAATCTTTACCACAATATCGATTAGGAGGGGTAAAAACAGATATTCTTGCTTGATTCCCAATCTTAGGGGAAAGTATTCATTCTTCATTATTAAACATGATGTAAACTGTTGGTTTTATTCATAAATTTCCTTTGTCAGATTGAGGAATGTCCCTTCTATTCCTAGGGTTTGTGAGTTTCTATCAGGAATGTATGTTGAATTCTGTCAAATGCCTTTTTTACATTTATTAAGCTGATCATATGGTTTTTCCTTTCTAATCTGTTAATATGATGAATTACATCTATTTCTTTTCAAAATTTAAACCAACCTTGCATCCCTGGCATAACCCCCACTTGGTTATGATGTATTATCTTTTCTACCTATTACTGAATTTAAATTGTTATGTCTATATTCAGGAGGGATATTGGTCTGTAGAGAATATTAATAGTCCTATTTTATTATTAAGAAAATAGGGACACAAAATGATTAATAAACATTCTATAACATTAACAGCTAACTTTCAGGACCAGGATTTGAACTAAGCTCTGTCTAGTTTGAAAAATTTTACATTTTCCATTGTAACATACTCTTTCTCAACTAAAACTGTGCAAGAGCTACACTTAGTTTTTAAGTATGCTCGTTGATGAAGCAAACCAACCAACCAAATAATGATGTTCTGTAGGGAAAAATAAACTGTTTTTCCTCTGATGTCACACCACAACGATCAACACAGAAGACTCTGTAACCAAACATGTGGGAGTTTCTCCCTACACATGAAGCAAGTAATCAATTCTGTAGCAGATATCAGCTGAGTGTCATCCTGGAACTCAGTTCAATTTTGATAGTATCTACCTGGAAATAGTGTCAGATCCTACAGGTTGAGCACTCAGCCCCACATGACTGCTCCCCACTTCCAACATCAATTCCAAGCCTCAAGTTGTTTACTTGTGCCTCTGACAATTGGCTGTAAATTGGGGGTTCCCAAAACCCTTCCTTGAATTTGATTAATTTGCTAGAGTGGCTCACAGAACTCAGGGAAACACTTTACTGGTTTATTATAAAAGACGTTCCAAAAGAATTACAAAAGATACAGATGAAGAGACGCACAGGACAAGGCGTGTGTATTAGTCTGTTCTCACATTGCTAATAAAGACATACCCAAGGCTGGGTAATTTATAAAGGAAAGAGGTTTAATGGACTCACAGTTCCACATGTCTGGGGAGGCCTGACAATCACAGCAGAAGGTGTGGAGGAGCAAGTCACGGCTTACATGGATGGCAGCAGGCAATGAAAGAGAACTTGTGCAGGGGAACTCCTCTTTATAAAGCCATCAGATCTCGTGAGACTTACTATCATGAGAACAACATACGAAAGATTCACCCCCATGATTCAATTACCTCCCACTGGGTCCCTCCTGTGACACGTGGGAATTGTGGGAGCTACAATTCAAGATGAGATTTGAGTGGGGACACAGCTAAACCTTATCAGTATGGGTGAAGGGACATAGTGCTTTCATGCCCTCCCCAGGCGCTCCACCCTTGAGGAACTGCAACCTGTTCAGCTACTGGGAAGCTCTCCAAACTCGTTCCTTTGGGGTTTTTATGGCAGATTCAGTATGTAGGCAGACTGGATAAATCCCTGGTCATTGGAAATCATCTTAACCTTCAACCCCTCTCTCCTCCTTAGGGGTTGGAGCTTGGGCTCAAAGTCCCGACTGTAAACCTGCA
This sequence comes from Macaca nemestrina, assembly GCF_043159975.1. Classification (NCBI taxonomy): domain Eukaryota; kingdom Metazoa; phylum Chordata; class Mammalia; order Primates; family Cercopithecidae; genus Macaca; species Macaca nemestrina. The sequence goes on along the minus strand of NC_092128.1, from coordinate 176,054,940 downwards.
CTGATCTTTTTAGTGACCAACCCCCTTCCTGAAGCTACCTACAGGCCCCCAGCCACCACTCAACTCATTAGCTTCAACAATGAAGGGGGCCAGCCCCTCCACACCTGTGGGTATTTCTCATCAGGTGGGATGAGAGACTGAGAAAAGAAATAAGACACAGAGACAAAGTATAGAGGAAGAACAGTGGGCCCAGGGGGCCGGTGCTCAGCATACGGAGGACCTGCACCGGCACTGGTCTCTGAGTTCCCTCAGTATTGATTGATTAGTATTTGCACTATCTCGGCAAGGGGAATGTGGCAGAAGAACAGGGTGATAGTGGGGAGAAGGTCAGCAGGAAAACATGTGAGCAAAAGAATCTGTGTCACAAATAAGTTCAAGGGAAGGTACTATGCCTGGACGTGCATGTAGGCCAGATTTATGCTTCTCTCCACCCAAACATCTCAGTGTAGCAAAGAGCAACAGAACAGCATTACCGCCAGCATATCTTGCCTCCAGCCACAGGGCAGTTTTCTCCTATCTCAGAATAGAACGAATGTACGATCGGGTTTTACACCGAGACATTGCATTCTCAGGGACATGCAGGAGATGGAGGCCTTCCTCTTATCTCAACTGCAACAGGCCTTCTTCTTTTACTACTCCTCCTTAGCACAGACCCTTTATGGGTGCCGGGCTGGGGGATGGTCAGGTCTTTCCCTTCCCATGAGGCCATATCTCAGGCTGTCTCAGTGAGGAAAACCTTGGACAATACCCAGCTTTCCCAGGCAGAGGTCCCTGTGGCTTTCCGCAGTGCATTGTGCCCCTGGTTGATCGAGAATGGAGAATGGCGATGACTTTTACCGAGCACACTGCCTGCAAACATACTGTTAACAAGGCACATCCTGCACAGTCCTAGATCCCTTAAACCTTGATTCCATACAGCACATGTTTCTGTGAGCACAGGGTTGGGGCTAAAGTTACAGATTAACAGCATCTCAAGGCGAAAAAATTTCCTTGGTACAGATCAAGATGGAATTTCTTATGTCTTCCTTTTCTACATAGGTACAGTAAGTCTGATCTGTCTTTCTTTTCCCTACAAACAAAACACACCACTTTGAAGAGTCCAAGGATGTTAAGTGCCGTAAGCCAGGAAACAGGGAGGAAGGCCAAATACATATTTTGTAATATCACCTATGTAAATAAACAATATATAAAATTTACATTTATTTATTCCATCAATTACCAACATATTTAACACGATATCCTAAGTAAGGCCCATTGGCTGAATACTGGATACTGGATACCCTGCAAAGGGAAGCAGTCATTAGTCACACTGTTCAGTTCTTTCACACCTTGTGGCACCTTCAGCAGCTGAGCAGCTGCCTAAAGTCCTCAATGCTACAAGGTCAGACATTGTTTATCTTACATTTTAGAAGCCACTTCTGCAGCTAACCCAAGCTTAGGTCATTACAAAGTAAAGAATTCTCCCTCCTTTCTCCAAGAAAAGACACACAGTGGTAGTTACAGCCTGGGATTATGTCCTGGGATCAGTCATGACGATTCACTCCATTAAACAACAAATATTTACAGAAGGCCTATTATGTGCCAGGCACTATTCTAGGTCCTGGAGATACAATGGTAACACAATTGACAAATTCTTACCTTCATAGATCTTATATTCTAGCAAGTGATGGAGTAACACATCTAGTTCAGTTTAGGGAAAAATATACTGGAACACTTGAATGGGAAGAAGGTCTGAAGGGGATGGGTTACAAGGTATGTCTACATATATTGAAACTCTCTCCAGGTAGCACAGCCCGCTCAGGAAAGAAGCATAAGGTATTCCTTCCTGGTGGATGCCAAGCTCTAAGACTTCCCTTATTATTTGTTTGTTCATTAAGCTTTGAATTACAGTGATATTCAGACAGTCAAAAGTAGAGAGTATAATACAAAGAACAATCAAGTACTCATCAACCAGCTTCGATATATATCAATACAAGATAATCTTGTTCTTCTATATCTGCCTCTATTCCCACTGTTCCTGGATAATTTGTAGTGAGCCTAGACATTAAGTACTGTATGCATCTCTAATAGATAATCATAATTTTAAAAAAGCAATCACAATATTTTTATTATACTTAAAAATATTAATCCCTTAATATTAAATATTGTCATGTTTATATTTTCCTGGTTGCTTTATATTTTAAAAAATTGATTGTTTGAACCAGAACTGAAATAAGATTCCTACTTTGCATTTGCTTGAAATAACTTATAAATCTCTTTTCTTTATACACTTCCTCTTCTTTCTTTATTTTTAACCCCTCCATTTTTGTTGTTGAAAAAATCAAGCCATTTGACTTAGAACTTTCCAGTCTGGATTTCATCACGTCCCACGGTGTCATTTAACATGCTCCTCTGTCCTTCGTATTTCTACAATTTCTTTCATCTGTGTCTTTCTCCAGTCCTTTCTTTTTATATTTCTAGTTATTTTCTAAACTGTGCTATCCCTCTTTTCAAACTTTTTTTCTCCAGTCACCTTACTTCTGAGCTTTTTTCTGATTCTGTGGTATGTTGTTCTTTCATAGCTTCTATCATTTTCTTAATTTTCTTTAAGTTGTTTGATAACATTTGAAATGTTTTGTGGGCATTCCTTTCGGACACGCTTTCATCGTTTGTAGGAATTTTATTCTACTCTTTCTTTTCTTTTTTCCTTGCTAACTTTTTATACGTTTTTACCACAATGCTTTTCTGTTGTTTATTTTCTAAACGAAATGAATTTTCCTATACTTTTAGGAGTGAAGGGTATGCTGGGGCAACCTTTCTAGTTCAAAGGCTCTAGAGCTCCCTCTCCTGTTCCTCTCGCAAGGAAATAAAACAAAAATCTCCAAAGATTTTGAGAGCTGCCTCTTCTGCTTTGCCCACCCCCCATCCCATTTATCTGGATCTTTTTTCCTTGCCTTTAGTGATCTGCCTAGATACTCATCAGCGCAAGGCTTTGTATTGGCAGGGACTCTGTTCACTTTGAGAGCATATGGAGCTGAAATCACCCCAACACCATCAGACCTTATTGTATCACAGTCTCTTATGCTTAATCATGTATTGGGTTTTCAGATAACTCTCCTGGTTTGGGTTGCTGTACTCAGATGGTCTTGCTGTGCCCGCTGGTGAATACCTGCAGGTGATTGTGTGATTCCCAAGCTCTCAGTATCTTCAGAATCACAGTTTTTATCACTTGTCTTCTTCCGGCACCAATGCTGCTACCATTCAGTTCTTGAACTGTAAATGCTTTGCCCAGACCTGTTAGTATTTGGTGTCTGGGAAGATTACCTCTCTATCAGTTCTGTTGTGGATACTGTCCATGGCTCTTTGGGCTTTGCTATTCTAGTTGCTGTTTCTATTTTATGGGGAGATTTGGGAAGATTCTGAGACTACCTAGCCATTTCTTTTCCCCTTTTTAATTCTTCTTGGTACTCAGTGCTACAGTTTGAGTGTTTGCCTCTGTCCTTCAATTCATGTTGAAACTTAATCCCCACTGCCATAGTATTAAGAGATGGGGCCTTTAAGAGGTGGTTTATGTCATGAGGGCTCCACTTTCATGGATGGGATTAGTGTTCTTATAAAAGGGTTTGAGGGAGTCTGTTAGTTCCTTTTTGCCCTTCTGCCATCTGGGGACACAGCAACAGGTGCCCTCTGTGGAACAGAGATGGAGGTTTCACCAGACACAAAATTGGCTGGCACCTTGATCTTAAACTTTCCAGCCTCCAGAACTGTGAGAAATAAATTTCTGTTATTTGTAAATTACCTAGTCTAAGATATTTTGTTAGAGCAGCCCAAATGGACTAAGACACCCAGTGATCAGTACAGACTGATTAGAAGTTTAACTCGATGAAATATTCCAACTTGGAAACAGGTTTTTCTCACAGGCTCCAGGAGCCATGACCCTTCCTTCATTTGGTGCCCTTGAGAAGGTGACTAAGGCAAGAAAAAGTAGACAGAAGGAATACCAAGGGTCAGCTGTTGGGTTGAGCATAGCTCTTAGAACCTGCCTCAAGGCCAAGTTGTTGAGTCCCACCTCTGACACGTCACTTCTCCTTTGCTGGCCAGGCTCTGAAAAGGAGACAAATAATCACACAGGAAGAGAAAAGAAAACAGTGCTAAAAACAAGAGTTCCATCTCTCACCTTATACAAAAATAAACTCAAGATGGATCAAGGACTTAAATCTAAGACCTGAAACTGTAAAAATTCTGGAAGATAACATTGGAAAACCCCTTCTAGACATTGGCTTAGGCAAGGATTTCATGACCAAGAACCCCAAAGAAAATGCAATAAAAACAAAAATAAATAGCTGGGATTTAATTAAACTAAAGAGCTTTTGCACAGCAAAAGGAACAGTCACCAGAGTAAACAGACAACCCACAGAGTGGGAGAAAATCTTCACAATCTATACCTCTGACAAAGGACTAATATCCAGAATCTACAACTGACTCAAACACATTAGCAAGAAATAAACAAACAAATTGTCCCTTCAAAAAGTGGGCTAAAGACATGGACAGACAATTCTTAAAAGAAGATATACAAATGGCCAACAAACATATGAAAAACGGCTCAACATCAATAACGATCAGGGAAATGCAAATCAAAACCACAATGCAATTCCACCTCACTCCTGCAAGAATGGCCATAATCAAGAAACCAAAAAATAATAGATGTTGGCGTGGGTGTGGTGAAAAGGGAACACTCCTACACTGCTGGTGGGAATGTAAACTAGTACATCCACTATGGAAGACAGTGTGGAGATTCGTTAAAGAACTAAAAGTAGATCTACCATTTGATCCAGTAAGCCCACTACTGGATATCTACCCAGAGAAAAATAAGTCATTATACAAAAAAGATACTTGCATATACATGTTTATAGCCACACAATTCACAATTGCAAAATCGTGGAACCAACCCAAATGCTCACCAATCGAGTGGATAAAGAAACCGTGATACATATATGATATACATACGATATATATGATACACATATGATATATATGATATACATATGATATATATATGATATACATATATATAATGGAAAAGTAGTCAGCCATAAAAAGAAATGAATTAATGACATTGGAAGTAACCTGGATGAGGTTGGAGACTATTATTCTAAGTAAAATAACTCAGGAATGGAAAACCAAGCATCGTATGTTCTCACTCATAAGTGGGAGCTAAGCTATGAGGATGCAAAGACATAAGAATGACACAATGGACTTTGGGGACTCAGGGGGCAAGGGTGGGAAGGGGGTGAGGGATAAAAGACCACAAATTGGGTCCAGTGTATACTGCTCGGGTAATGGGTGCACCAAAAGCTCGCAAATCACCACTAAAGAACTTACTCATGCAACCAAACACCGTTCCCCAATAACCTATGGAAGTAAAAAAATTAATTAAAAAAAAATTCTAGGAAACCACCTGGGAATTTCCCAGCATAAAACACCCCCAGATTTGCATTTGACTTCAGTTTTGTATTATTGGTGGGGGAGCCACACAGCTTCCCTCTCACCTCCCAGCCCCTCCCAGCCTCTGCCTAAGCTCCATTTTCTTGTGCTTCCTGGGTGGTACAGGGTTGTGATGTCTTGAATACCAAGAGTGAAGCTGAACATATGTGAACCTTTCCTAATCCTGCTAATCTTTCTTCAAAAACCTTTCTCAAAGTGTAGGCAACATCCAGATTGAAAAAAGAGAGTGTGAGTGAGCCTGAGCATTTTAATGACAAATAATCTTTGTCCAAGGGGGAGGGGCGGCTACCTCAGCTGGAGATGGAGCTGATGAACTGCAGCAGGTAGAAATAACTGCCGTATTACCTCATGTAATCTGCACCACTCAGGGGCAGATGAGGTCTGAATGCAGGAAGAAATCAACTTCGCTTTTAAACTGGAGACTCTGCATCCGTGACAGCTATTAGGCGGTAATTAGTTGTGACACAGAATTACCAGCCACACAATGGTAATGGGAGCCTTACGAGGCCTTTGAAGCTGAGTAGAGAAACTGAATGGATGCTACTTGCGATTAAAAAAGTCTGTTCGGATGTGAGCATGAGTTAAGACTTCACCCTGTCCCCTTCCTCTGTCCTCACCATCCTACAAATAGTGAACTGCTCCAGAGAGTGGCTCCCCACAGCGGGGCAAATGTCTTCCAGGGGCTTGTGTTTCTCAAAATGGATCAGGTACCAACAGGTCCCTGGATTTTACCCAACTGAAGGGAGGGGACTTTGTAGATTCTTTCTGACAGAGTAGAATCATAGAGGTCTAGAGCTACAAAAACAAAAATAAACAAACAAAAAAACAAATAACAACAACAACAGCAACAAAAACACAAAGGAAAGAGATTTGAGGACCAGCTGAGACAACCCATCACTCAGGGCTCTAAAACTGAAAATCAAAATCGTGCCCTGAGAGATATAAACTCAGAAATAGCTTTGTCACGAGGCAGACATGCAGGGCTGGGGGATTGAAATGCTAGTTTGGCAGAGATGGGTTTGCCGGATACGCAGCCTCTTTTCCTGCAGGCTCCAAGCCCTGGACAAGTGAACCCCAGAGAGCAAAGATGTGGTGCTGTGCCCTGCCCCCTGGGGCATCCTCTACGGGAGAGCTGACAGCAGAGCAGCTCCTTTGGAAATTTGCAGGTCAAGGTGCTGGAGGAGTCTCCCGGTGAATCGCGTAGTATGTTCACGGCTGTCTTTGACAAGATCCGCCTTCTGCCCCACCAGGTGAGAAATGAAGGATTGCAGGGAAACAGTTAGGGATTTTGAACTTACTCCTTGCTAGAGAAGCCAGACTGGTAAGGACATTCACTAATTAAACTTTGTGGGTGGTTTTATTTCTCCCGTATTTTAAATAAGGCTGCTATTTTGAATAGCTGTGGATTCATCTTAGGTTTGACATGTCATACTGTCTAGCTAAATATATATACAGATAGGTAGCTGGATATAGACATATATCATACTATGTCATATGCATAAAACTTCTACCTATATATTTGTAGATATAGATACATAGATGGGTTGCCTTAAGTAATTAAACATATTTGTATAAAATTAAGCTAACTTCCCCCCTTTAAGCAAACTGTGCCCCCTTTGCACAAGTGATAGACTTTTTTTTTCTTTGAGACAGCGTCTCACTCTGTTACCCAGGCTGGAGTGCAGTTGCACAATCTTGGCTCACTGTAGCCTTGACCTCCTGGGCTCAAGTGATCCTCCCACCTCCGTCTCCCGAGTAGCTGGGGCTACAGGTGCACATCACCATGCCCGATGAATTTTTGTATTTTTTGTAGAGACAGGGTCTTGCCATGTTGTCCAGGCTGGTCTCAAACTCCTGGGCTCAAGTGAGCCACCTGCCTCGACTTCCCAAAGTGCTGGGATGACAGGGGTGAGCCACGGTGCCCAGTTGATAGACTTTTTTCACCTGATAATTTTACTCATTTCACCTAATGTTATGCCGTCTCCATTTTGCAATTGACTTGCTGTGTCACCTTAGGAAGATCACACCCCTGGGACCTCTGTCTTCTTTTCCTTAAGCAGAGATGATTAACCAGTCCACTCAGAAGCATTCAGGTGCTTGTTTCAGAGGAAGTTTCAGTGCCAATTTCAGAGGAAGTGTGGCCCTGCTGACACCTCGATCTCAGACTCTGGCTTCCAGAACTGTGGGACAAGATTTCTGTTGTTCTAAGCCACTTAGTTTCTGGTACTTCATTACTGCAGCCACAGGGGACTAACAAGGTATGTATCCCATTCCTAGTTATTGGAAGGATTTAAGATGGTTTCAAACAATACAGCAAATACAAGACAATTGAAGTTAGATGTAAAGAAATTCAAGGTGAAAGTGAATGGCAAGTCCCAGGATTATAGCATTGTAATTTCATGCACTGAGGCCCTTCAACTCCATTTCATTCTAATATATAGAAGTGATAGGACAGGAAAAAAACTTAAGGAATGATACTTAAAATGCATAGTTGATATCAAAATTGGGTAAGTAGCATGTCCTTGGGCAAGAAACAAGAGAAACTCAACATGGAGGTGAGGCTGAATCCACAAGTCTGCTGGCTTCCGGGTCTGGATACAGGAAAGGCAGTTACAAGCTCAACTCCTGTGGTATAAGAAGGACTACAGGTGTCCCAGGTGTGGCAGGTGACCAGAGACAGGCTTGAAACTAAAGACTGAGACTTTAGAATGCTGGAGACTAAAGATTGCTACCAATCTGGGACTATAGCCGCTAGGTAACTGTACACCCGGGGAGGTGGGAGGAGGCAGAGGGACCTCACAGCCATGCCCTAGGCCAAGCTACCAGCAGGAACCTCCACATCCCCCTAGCCCCAGCTGCCATGTAACCTCTGGTTCTGGTCTGGGGAACATGAGGAGATGTGTGTGATGGCAGCAAGGGGTATCACAGAAAGCAAGGAAAGGAGACTCCCCTTTAAGATAACTCTACGAACTAAGATTTCAAAAGGAATGAAGGAAGCAAATGTTAAGAAAGAGCAACAAGTTTTAAAAAATCAACAACCTGGAGAATGAATTCCTAGAGAAATGAAAATAACAGCAAAATAGAAAAATGACTTTCTAAAAAATATGGTTTAGGTTCTCCCAGAAATGAAGGATGAGAAATTAGGAAACAAACAGTGGCAGAAATGGAAGAAGCACAGGTGAACATGAACAAAATAAAAAATCCTTGGAATGAAAAATATGGTTATTGAAATACAATACTGAAGACATAAAATCAAGCTCCATACTCAATGCAACTGAGAAGGGAATTAGTTAACAATGCTCAATAATTCACCCAGAATGCATCTCAGAGAGATAAAGAGAATAAAAACTATGCAAGAGCAGTTAAGCGACTTAGAAAACTGGTTGAGAGGCTCCAACATACACCTCATAAGTGTTTTAGATGGAGATACGTAGAAAACTCAGGTGAGAACTTTTAGAATTAAAGAAAGACACAGAATTAATGTAAGTTCTCTGCTACCATGTTTACAATCAATGCTGCACCATGACAAATGAATCTTCACTTGGTCGTAATGTAATGAAATGCAAAGATAGAGCGATCTTATGAGATTTTAGAAAGAAGACAAATACAAATAAAACTTAAAGGGAGAACAGATGTCACATTTGCAGGAACGGATGTCAGGAGACAGTGAATCAATATATCCAATATTATTATTAAAAATGGGAGGAGTGATATAGACTGAATGCTTGTATACCCCGAAAATCCATATGTTGAAATCTAATGCCCAATGGGATGACATTAGGAGGTGGGGCTTTTGGGCTATAAATAATGCTGCTATGAACATTCACGCACAAGTGGATACATCGTGCCTGGCCTAATTTTTGTTGTTTTAAGCCTCCCAGCTTTCTTATGGGATACGTATGTTCCCATGACATATGTACTACTTCATGTAGGACAGGCCCCCGAATGGGATTCTGGACCAGCGAGGAATGAGAGATGTTATGGGGATATTTGGCAAAATTTGAGTGGGGTCTGTGGGGTGGAGGATGAGGCTGTATCAATGATGACATCCTACATGGGAAAGCTGTGTGCATACATGTGTTCATTCCCCTTGGGTATATACCTAGGAGTGGAATTGCTGGGTCATATGGTGACTCTATGTTTAGCCATCTGAGGAGCTGTCAGACTATTTCCCAAGGCAGCTGCACTGTTTCTTTCCCACAAGCAATGTATGAGGGTTCCAACTGCTCCACATTCTCGCTGGCACTAGTTATTCCCTGCCTGTTTGGTTCTAGCAGTCATGGGGGTGCGAGTGCTTGCTGACTGTGGCTTTGATTTGATTCACTCTGATGGCTGATGATGCTGGGCATCTCCATGCGCTTACTGGCCATTTGCATGTTTTTAGAAAAATGTTGGATTCGTTTCCTAGGGCTACTGTAACAAAGGACTACAAACTATGTCACTTAAAACAACAGAAATTGGGCCAGGCACGATGGCTCATGCCTGTGATCCCAGCACTTTGGGAGGCTGGGAGGATCACTTATGGTCAGGAGTACAAGACCAACCTGGCCAACATGGCAAAACCCTGTCTGTACTTAAAAAAAAAAAAGTTAGACGGGCGTGGTTCCTTTTACATTTGTTAACAAGCATTCTACTATTAGCAAAAAAATGGTTTTCTTTCTTCCTCGTTTATTTATTCATTCATTTATATCAGTACAGACACTTGGACTCTTATTCAATATATTATAACCCGATATTATGATTATTTATTTTGATTCCCAAGTTATCCTGGCTCTGGCCAGTGGGAGCCTGTTCAAGCTGGCTTCTGCATCCTGTGGGCGTATCTCTACCATTCTTTGAGCCTTTCATGACTTTTCATGACACAATTGTGTGTTCCAGGCTCGTTTTATTTGTACCCTGTTGCTATGGTTTGGATACGGTTTGTTTGGCTCTGGTAAGTCTCATGCTGAACTTTGATCCCCTGTGTTGGAGGTGAGGCCCTGTGGGAGGTGTTTGGGTCCTGGGGGCATATCCCTCGTGAATGGCTTGGTGCCACTCTCATGGGGTAGAGTGAGTTCTCACTCTTAGTTGCTGTGAATCTGACTGTTATAAAGCTCCTAGTGTCTCCTCCTCTCTCCTCCTCTTTCCTCTCTCACCATGTGATGTCTGCTCCCTTTGCCTTCCACCTTGAGTAGAAGCTCCCTGAAGTCCCCACTGGAAGCAGATGCTGGCACCATGCTTCTTGTACAGCCTGCAGAATCTTGAGCCAGATAGAGCTATTTTCTTTATAAATTACCCAGTCCCAGGTATTCCTTTATAGCTTGCAAGTGGACTAAGAGACCTGTATCACTCATTCTCTCCGACCCTGAATCACTCATTCTCTATAGAGCTTTTTCTGCTTTTGGTGTGGGTATTTAGAAACCAAGATCTGAGTGCTTAGTTGGTTCATTGTTACTGAGGAGTCTTTGTCTCAGGGACAAAGCAAGTACATATGTGAACGTGTAAGTGTCCATTTACAGATACATGTACCCATCTATAACAATTTCTAGATCTATCTGTATGTCTGTGTGTTATATATACATATATACAGATATAGGCATTGCTCTATGTATATATGCTGTATGTCTGTTTTATATATACACACAAAATACTCAAATATATATTTTTAAATTATTATTTAATAATAGTTCTAATTCAACACTTTTGGGTTCTTTCCAGTCTTCTCCCTAACGTCTTTGTAAATCCATTCATTGACAGTGAGCAACCTGCCTCTCACCAGCCTTGGTATATTTGCTTATTTGCTGACTCAAGCAACTTGCTTGTTTACTGTAACCAGCCTCCGAAGACTTGCTTTCTCTGCTCCCTACCTCCATACGCTGTCCCCAATACCCTGTATCCTGGACACCAGACATACTGTTGCTGGGAGGGGAGGGGAGGGGAAGGGAGGGGACAGCAGGGGAGGGGGAGGGGAGGGGAAGGCAGGGGAGGGGAGGGGAGGGAAGAGGAGAGGAGAGAAGAGGAAAGGAGAGGAGAAAGAGATGGGACCTATGTCTTTGTGTAGGACTCAGGTGATAAATTAAGAAGGGGGGCAGAAGGGACCTATAGCCTTGTATAGGACTCAGGTGATAAATTTATCTCGATTTCCTTGACAGAAGGAAGTTGATGGCTTTAGGTATTTTATAGGCCTTTGGATCCAACCTGGTTGTCTGTTTGCTTGGAATGGCACCCCTCCCTGTATGCTCCTATGCTAGGGATCCTGGTGGACCCCTAGCCCTGAATTAAGCTACCTGTAATCCCAGCACTTTGGGAGGCTGCGGAGGGAGGATCGCTTGAGGACAGGAGTTCAAGACCAGCCTGGCAATACAGTGAGACCCCATCTTTACAAAAACAAACAAATAAATAAAAATTTTAAAATTCATAAATATAAGAAAGACTTGGCTTCCCTGTGTGTGCTGAAACGGTGCTGTCTCCAAGTTGCTCCCTCCACCCTTGCTTTATATGGCACAAGGGGCCAGAAACGAGGTTAAAAGACAACCTACAAACTGGCACAAATACTTGCAACATACGGGACAAAGTGATAATAATTTTAATAATGACCTCGGTAGAATAATGGACAGAGGATGTGAACAAAACACGTGAAAAGATGCTCAGTCTCGCTTTTAATCAACTGTATGCAAGTCAAAACGAGACCCCTCTTTTATTTTTCTTCTCAGACTGCCAAAGATGACAAAAACGATAATGAGATGCATTGGTGAGGGTTTGGTGGAAATACCATTTCATCTAATCTTTCTGGAGCACAGACTAGTTATATCATCTTTTACTCTAGTAACTCTATTTCTTAGGAATTTATTCAAAGGAAATAATAAGACAGACATTAAAATATGTATATTATTAATAACATAATGTTAAGATATGTATATATGTATTTATGTATGATAAAATGTCTATATTATTATTAATATACATAAGGATGTTTGTTGCATCATTGTTTATGACATCAAAAGTTGGAAAAAGCTAAATGTCCATCATTAGAAAATTAATTCAATAAATAATGATAGAATGGAATATAGTATAGTCTTTGAGAAAGCAAAGGTTGATCTTTTTGCATTAATAAAGTTGTGTGTATTGATATATAAAACCATATTTTGTTTTATTTATGACCAAAAAACTTCACTTGTCTAATACATATTTGTGTGCCAGACGCTGTTGTAAATATATCACAGATATTAACACATTTGTTCCTCAGCATGGTCTGTGGGGAGGGAAGGGGAAGGAAGGGGAGGGGAGGGGAGGGGAGGGAAGGGGAGGGGAGAGAAAGGAAGTACTCCAAACGTAAAATACTCCAAAGCCCATATTCTTAAACACTGCACTCTCCTGCTCATGAAAAAACAGACAGACAAACAAATGTTTTCAAGTTTATGATCTCACTCGTGTGTGTGTGTGTATTTTGATAAAAATATACAAGATGAAGTTTCAACAGTGGTTCTTTCTAGAAGTGGAGATTCATTGACACCAGTCATGTATTAGCAATAAAACAAAATTATGCAGCCAATGGAAAAATAAACTGTAACTTGGGGAAGCATGACAGTTGCTTGGTCCCCTGTCCTCTCCTCATCTAAGGGTTATTATCCTTGGGGTGCTCCAACAGAGGCAGGTCTGACCCTGGGCCTTCCCCACATCTGCCGGCCTTTCCTTCGCCAAGATGCAGAAACAATGTGCCTCCTGTGAGACTCACAGTGAATCCAGGAGGCTGGACCAAGAAGAATGTGACACACGGTAGTAGCAAAAGCACCAAATTGGGAGTTAGGCAATGTGGACCCTTTTAGCCAGCCAGGTGAGTCCAGGCACATCCTTTACCTCCCTGGGAGTCAGCACCTTATGGGAAAATGAATGAGCCTCCAGCATCTTATGGACCTTCAGAAAGAAACTCACTGGTGAGGCTACAAAAAAACAGCATGTAAATAAAGCTCTGAGCATCGAGCCTGTTGCGTGGTAGGTGCTCCAAGGGTGACAGCTATTGTGTTGTCATTGTGATTCTTCACTGAAAAGTAACTTCTCAGTGAAATGCAGACATGAGGATGAAGGGAGATGGACCACAAGAGAGCTACAGATCGGGGTTTGTGCACTTCAGAAAATCTTCTCAACCGATAAATTTAGTCCAATCTCTGGGTGGGCTAGGCTCAGAACTTGTTTTCTTGGTCAAATCTCTGCTCCCTTCTGAACGGGCTTCATAATAACATGACACTTCCATTTCTCAAAGCACACTGTTTAGCCACCTTATGATATAGGATCAAGTCAAGAAACTGGAAAGAAGCAAACAAAAATTAAAGATCTTCCTATTGTACCAAATGCAATCATTGAAATTCATGACTGTCACAGGAAAAAATATTTCGTTCCTAATAATACTAAGCTATCATTTTAATAATAACTCATATTTATTGCATATTTATTATACTCCAATCCCCATTGGGTGCTTGTTGTATATTATTTCATTTAACCTTCTCAGTAATATCCTGGAGTAAGTATTATTTCCATTTCCTTTTACAGGTACACAGAAATTAAATAATTTGCCCAGGATAACAAAGCCAGAGTTTTGACACTTATTCTTGTTACACCTTGTTAACAGGTTTCACAAGCCAATAGAAACAGCAGAGTAGAATGACGGCAAGGTGCCCCCACAAGCTAAAGTGACAGCTGGAGGACACAGAAAAGCTGTAAAAGCAGACACCAAACCTCCCAGACCATCATCCTCAGGGTCGTGAGGCGGGAGGGCACAGTCATTGAGAGGAAGAAGAATAGCCTGCGGGTGCATTGTGCTTTAGGGTTTACAGAGCACTTTTGCACATTCTATTTTATTTGAGCCTGAGTCAATAAAAAAAAGTGCAATTCAATTTGGTATCTTCTGTTTGGAACTGAGGATGTGTGCGATGCATTTGAGGAAGTATGATGGATATTTTTGAAAACTTGTGGCTTTAAAGGAGTGGGAAAGATATCTATTACTTGGAACATTAATTTTGGTAAATAACTTGATACACCAAGTTACAAGGTGCCTGACACATATAAGGAGATGTCCTTCCCAGCTGGGGGCCAGCAGCAGTGAGCTATTATATTTGGTATTATATATGTTATATATAAAGTGAGCTTCTTCAGAGTTTAAATCAAGAGTGGGAAACTAGTTTTAGTAAAATCACCCTCAACCCTCCCTCATTCTTAGCTATTAATCATGGCGGTTTCCTTCCTTCTTTCCTTCCTCGCCTCCTTTCCTCCTTCCTTTCTTTTCTTTTCTTTCTTCCTCTTTCCTTCTGTCTCTCTTTCTTTCCTTCCTTCCTTCCCTCTTTCTCTCCTTTCTCTATTTTCTTTTCCTTCCTTTCTTCCTTTTTTCCTTCCTTCCCTTCCTTCCTTCTTCCCTCCCTCCCTCCCTCCTTCCCTCCCTCCCTCCCTTTCTCTCTTTCTTTCTTTCTTTCTTCTTTTTCTTTCTCTGTTTCTTCCTCTCTTCCTCTTTCTTTTTTTACTTCTTTTCTCCCCTGGCTCCCTCTCCTCTTCTTCCTCCCTCCTTCTTCCCTCCTTTCTCTATCTCCCCTTCCCTCCCTCCCTCCCTCCCTCCATCCTTTTCATTTCTCTTCTTTTTTTTCTCTCTGATGATGTCTAAGGCTGGAGGCTGGCAGACAGAAAAGTGCAGGAAGACATGGGTATGAAGCCACAGAGGACCTGGGTGAAATCTCCTGGCAAATTTGTGAGGCAAGAGGGTCTGGCTCTGGACTCTCCCTGAAAACACAGCGGGAACCCTTTGGGATGCTCTAGGCTCCCATCTACTCAGGATGCCAACTAGCCCCGCAGCCCCTTCCGGACCCAGAGGCCTCTTAGTCGCTCGTGGGGTTTGGGGGAGGAACGCTCCAGCACCCAGTCTCTCTTGGGCTCTGCTCCACAGCCTGGCCATAATTTACTGGTGGGGGTCCCAGGCCGAGGAGGCACTGTATCTCTTGTTTTCAGGGTAATTTACAAGGCAGGTTGCCCTGGTGGTCACCTTCCCCTCTGCTCAAGGAGGTGAACACAATGTCTCCATCTTGGTCGCCACGGAAAGGGCACTTTCTCCAAGGGCGCCATGAATTGGCCGCCTGCGCCCCTGACAGCCAGGCAGGGGGCCGATGAGAGCCATTAACAAAATGGAGTGTGCCATCTTCACAGCACAAACGTCGCCCTGACCATAATACCCTCTTAAGGAGACCTCAAGTGGCCCAGTCTTGTCACCGGCTCTCCCAGGCACACCACCAATCGTTTGTCACGGCTGCTGGTATTTGAGGGAGGAGAGGGCAAGAGAAAAGCAGGACCTGAGAGCATCACAAGAGATCTCCGCCCTGTGGCCTATTGTACTTCATCTTGGAGACAAAGAAGCCCCCACGCCTTTCTCCAGCAAGTTGCTTCAGCTTCATCAATAAATCAGAGGCCGGAGAAAGCCATTCAGATGTGGCTGAGGCCTCCTGAAGGCTCTCTCCTTAGAGCCACTTTCTGGAATATGTAGGATAGGAGAGATTTTGTTTTAATTCTCCCCGCCCCGCATTCTTTGTCACTTTTCTCCTTTCTGTCCCCTCGGTGTGGAACAGAAGATGCGTTTGTAGGCCTGAATCGGGGGGATTGTTCCAATCATCAGACCATTCACGCCCGCCCCTCCCCTGTTGTAAAACACAAGCCCGGGCCGGGGAACAGCGGCCCCATTGTGCGGCGCCCATGCCACCCAGATTTCACCTCAGCCTTCGCGGAGCCCCTGTTTTGTTTCCAGTCAAAAGAAAGCATTTGCTCAGGGGAGGGGCGGGGTGTTCCTATTGCTTCCACGAACAGAGAGGTTAAAGGAAAGATTGATGGGAGAAAGTTCACCTAGAAAACCAGGATACATTTCTGGCCGGCCAAGGCCAGTTGTTTCATTGTCCTGGGGCCATGTTTTTTGTTAATTATCTCCCACTCTCTCCTTTTATCAAGGAGAAAAGTAGCAAAGCAGGCAGAAAGGAACAGGATATAGGGGTCAGGGGTCCCCCTGGGCCACCTAGGTATTCCATTTGAAATGCTGGGGCGGGCAGGGCCGAGGGTGAGCCTTGCCTGGCTTGGGGTGGAGAAGAGTGGCGGCCACCAAAATAGTAATTAATTTGATCCCGTTACTTATGGGGAAACTTCCCACCCTTCACCCCATTCGCTGGCCTCCCTGTATCCTTGTTCTAACTTCCAGGGCCTTTATCTCCTTTCCAGCTCCAATCCCCTGCCCATTGCCTCCAACGCACATACACACACACACAAACATGCACACACACGCACACACCCATACACACACAAACACACACACACACACCCATACACACAAACGCACACACACATTCATGCACGCTCACGCACACACATATGCACACACGCACGCACATATGCACACACACTCGCACACACATATGCACACACGCACGCACACACACGCACCTGCACTTTTTCCTTTTTAATTTTAAGCTCCATGCAACTGTAAGGGTGATTTCAGGAAGGGCGGGGGTAGGGTTGTGGGGGGAACAACGAGAGAAAGGCTAAGAAAGTTGGTCCAAACAAGAACATGTTGTCAAGGAAATAAACCTTGGTGAGGGTAGGCATGAAACCACAGCTGCTGAATTTGGCCAGCCTCAGACGCTGGTGGTAATGACAATGATTCTCAGTGGCAGGGCCCCAGCTCCCAACATAAATAGGGCTCAGCCTGAAAGGGGAGGAAATGGAACAAAACATTTCCTTGGGTACCACTGGCAGAGAAATAACATCAATTTCAATTTGGGGAGGGCGGGAGGCAAAGAATCTGCCTGTTTCCCCACAGTAGCAAAGGCAAATTCATAACTCGCCAACAAAGTACCTTTGAAATGCAGCTGCACTCCACGAACACACTGCCTTTTTCCACCCAGAGAGACAACCCTGTCTTGACCAGAAAGAAGGGGAAAAAGAAAAAAGCACACACTATTGAAAACCCACAAGAGAGGGAAAAAGAAGGGGGGAGGGAAGTTGCTGGGGGCTGCAGGGCAGGGAGGGAGGGGAAATGCATGGATCTTGGCAGATGCAAATGATAAGCTTTACCTAGTATAATGCAACCTTCTTTGCCTTTCCAAGAGGAGGCCTATGATGAATGGCCACACAGATTTTCGGGAGAGAGACTGCACTCAGGCAGCTGGTGGCCAAAGGCAGCCATGTGGCCAGGAAGGAAGGCCGCTGGACAGGCCCTGGCCTCCAGGTACCCCTTGGTGCTCTTGGACTCCAGCGCCTGCAAGGAATGGAGCAGCTGCTGCCTCCTGGGAAGAGAGACTCTGGCAATATCAGAGCCAGGGTCCTAGCAGCCCAGGAATGTGTCTACAAGACAGCACTTTGGGATGAGCGATAGCCATAAGTTGGGCAAGTCCAGCTTCTACATTTAAGAAAAAGATTTTCAAAGTATGAATATAAAATTAGGCATAAACAAAAATATTCACTTAAAATGAGAAAAGAAATCACAACAAACTACAAAAGTTAAAAGCTGAAAATATCAAACCTTACAGAATCCAGAAATACCGTGTGTATGTGTGTGTGTGTGTGTATGTGTGTGTGTGTGTGTGTGTGCGCGCGCACGCACCCATGTTTGTTTAATTAGCATCTGGACACACCTCTACAATACTTTTCCACAGACTGGCTTCTCACCTTACACATTTTAAACCTTGTTTTTCTGCACCACCCAACTGTTTCTGATGCTGGACACCAAAGGATGTGATTTCTGACCCTGCAACCCCCTGTCACCATTCTAGGAACTCCACTCAGTGGGCAACAGGGGTACTCCTGGAAGCCATTTCTATGCCCGGGTGACCAGGAATAATTCAGCCATGGAGAAGTGACAGCAAAGCACACAGATACATCCCACTCACCCAAACCTGCCTCCCAATCCAGCTCCCCTTACCACATCCCAAACATGCTCTCGGCCACTCCAACACGCACAGACACAGAGAAGTAGGAGAGAGAGGAAGGATGTCAGGCTGCAAAGTGTTGAGACAGCATCTTACTGCATTGGGGTTAAAACATCTAACAGATGCAAATTCTACAAAAACATATGACCATGTGAACAGTTGGTGGGGTCCTTCCCAAGTCTTGGAAGATGGTGTGCAAATGAGCATCCTTAAGCTTAAGTTTTATTCCTGTCGCAATCAAGCTGCCTCTGCCCACGTGACTCATGTGGTCAATATCAATGTCTGCAGGTCTGGGTGCCGATCACCTTGACAGTGCCTGTCCTCCATGGAGCCTTTCCTGATGCTCTCCAGGGAGAAATCCCTGGGCCTTATTAGGGTGCTCCTAATGTTCCACACTGCACAGCCCTTACTGGGGTCCCAGGGCTACAGGACATGGACTGGATCATGTTCCCACATAAGCACCCATAGCAACAATTGGAATGCCTAGCACAACATGAGACTCAATAAATATGCATTGAGAAAAAAAGAGAACAGGGCCAGGCACAGTGGCCCATGCCTGTAATCCTAGCGCTTTGGGAGCCCGAAGCAGGCAGATTGCTTGAGTTCAGGAGTTTGAGACCAGCCTGGTCAACATGGTGAAACCCCGTCTCTACTAAAAATACAAAAATTAACTGGGCGTGGTGACAGGTACCTGTAGTCCCAGGAGGCACCTGGGAGGCAGGAGAATTTCTTGAACCTGGGAGGCGGAGGTTGCAGTGAGCTGAGATTGCACCACTGCACTCCAGCCTGGGCAACAGAGTGAGACTCCATCTCAAAAAAAAAAAAAAAAAAAAGAAAGAAAGAAAGAAAAGAAAAGAAAAGAAAAAAGGGAACATATGAGCTACACTTTGTAAAACCCCAAAGTTAGCTGGCTTACGTGAAGAAGGTTTACACTTCCATGTCCTGCATTGGGGTGAGGCTGGAAGGAGATTCGGGACAAAGTATCAGTACGGAGAGAAATAATCCACTATAACCAAAATAGTTTCAGTGGTGCTTTCCAAGGTCCAGAAAAGAAATTCCTCATCCCCTAAGTGCCCAGTGACTCTGTCCAGCCATAACCCCATGCTTACCCACAGTGCCTGAGAACCATTTGTTAACTGGAATGTGCTTTACTGAGCATATTTATTAGGGTACTGTGCTCTGGGCTAGGAATTGCCCAGTGAATGATAGGGATAAATGTGAGCATTTTGTAGAAGCTCATATGATCCACCTAGCAATCCAGTCAGGTAGACTCTTTTATTAGCGCCTTAAGGACAAGGAAACAAAGGTCTCAGAGAAGTGACTTGTTCAAGTCACATAGCTATTAGGAGACAGGAGTTGGAATGTGAACCCAGGTGTGCTGGAATACACTGATGAACTCATACCCCAGCTGGGAAGATAGCATGGAAACACAGTATACAGTGGGCTGAGTGCACCAGAGACATATGTACAGGGTGCTCTCCGAGGCTAGGGGAAGGAGCAGCTGATTTTGCTAGAGAGGAAGACAGGAAGAGACTGGATATTGGGGATATGGTTATGAGTGGGAAGTTTCTCTCTTTCAGCCTTCAGCCTTCCCCTTCCCCAAGGACATAGCTTTGGGGCTAGATGACTTCCCAGCCTGATGTGCAAGTCAGATTCACGAGTGTTCCAACACGGTTTGGAGAAGAAGCACTTGAAATTCCAGTCTTGGTCGTCTCTGTGACTATCAGCGAGGTGCCCTGTTCTCAATCGGCCATTGACACTGGTGGGTCCTCTCTGGAGTTGGACAAGCTGTTTACCAGCCTGCAGGCCCCTCACTCACACAATTCCTCACTCTAAATGAAGGGGCCACTCTGGCAAATTGCCATGTCTTTCTCTAGTTCACCCTTCTCAGTGACTTGACCTTTCCACCCTTCCACTAGCCCCGTGGTTTGGCTAGAAAGAAGCGGCTCCCTAGAAGGGCTGAAGGACTCCAGCTTGACCCCAGCCTGCCCCCATGGGGGTCACCATCAGTGGGACAGTCCAGCAGCAAGCAAGACTGAGGCAACTCACAGCCACAAAGAAGTCAGCAATGAACCAGTTCAGTCACGGGAAGTCCAAGGATACCCGCTTCCGGTGGTTTTTGTTTTGTTTTGTTTTTTTGACAAAAACACTCTGTTACCCAGGCGAGAGTGCAATGGTGAGACCATGACTCACAGCAGCCTCGACTTCTCGGGCTCAAGTGATTCTCCCACCTCTCAGCCTCCCGAGGATCTGGGACTACAGGCATACACCAGCATACCTGGCTAATTTTTTTTTTTTTTTTTTTTTTTTAGAGAAATAGAGATAAAGTCTCACTTTGTTGCCCAGGCTGGTCTTGAACCCCATGGGCTCAAGCAATCCACCCTCCTCAGCCTCTCAAAGTGCTGAGATTACAGGTAGAAGCCACTGCACCTGTCGCCCTCTCTGCGGGTTTGATGCTAAATAAAAATATCCCTCCCTTACTTTTCTGATGGCTCTGGGTGCATTTTCTGGCTCTTTTTCTTCTCTTCATTGTGGGTGGTGGTGATGGGAGGTAGGAGCAGATCCAATCTAACGTTTGCACTTCCTGGTTTGTACTTTTCCAATATCAATATGAGACCTTAACATACAAATCTACCTGTTCTTGTGTTTCAGGCACTCATAGCTATAAACACCAAGTACACCCTTCCTGATATGGTGGGGCTGAGAAAGGAAGGGATGCCCATTCAGTTGGAGTGGATTTACTTCCCAAAGAACACAGTTTCCATGACACTAAGTTTTCTTTGGATCTTCGATTGCATACTCCAAGTGGTCTATGAACATGCCACATTTGACTCAACCATCCATCCCATAGACTCTCATAGCATGTCTACCCTGTGCAAACCACTGTGTTACAGAAATCCTAAGGCGTCATGTATATGAAATGTTGAAGGAACTGTATTTGAACTGAGCTGGTCACAAAGAATTAGATATTCAGGGCTTTCTTCATGTATCCACGCCGTCTGCAAAGTGCATTGACAGACAACTTACCCATCTCCATGCGTGCAAAGTATTTCCAGAAAACAGAACCAGGCCCCAGGCAAAATTCACAAAGGGAACGAGAGACTCTCGCCCCTGTTATTTTACTTTTACTCCGTTTTCCACTCTTTCCCTATTCAAGATAGCTTGAGACATAGAGGAAAAGCAGAACAACTGTGAAATAATTGGACGTCTTTGCAAGAGGTCAGAGAGAGTCAAATCTTCGCTGCTCAAAATCAGTGCTTTAGGCATTGATAATACAAGTAAGCATTCGTTTCTCTTAGGCTCACTCTTCTAGCAAAGTTTAGAGCTTTGTGAGTGTGTGAATGTATTTATGAAATGAAAACTAAGTTATCTGACTCTGGTGTGCTGATGTTATTCTAGTTGTTCCAGAACTGATTGCTTTGTTCTCAGTATTGAAGCTTAGTGTGCTCACAGATACTCAACATACAAAGGCAATTTACACAACTGAGAAAATATTTAATTCGGCTTTTTTTTTCTGCTTTATTTTCCTTTCTGTTGTATCCTAAGCATTATTAAGTAATCAATGAGTTGTACAGCTACTTATAATAATGCTCCAATGGGCATATAGTTTAATCTCAGCCCATTGAGACTGAAGAAATAAAAATACAGGAAAACCCTATAACTCAATGCCTGATGAGACTGTGGGGAAAGCAGATATATCATTCTTTGAAAACTGGTACAATGCCTTTTGAGGGCATTTGGCAATCAATGCGGGTCAAAGGTCATAAAAATGTTTGTACTCTTTGACCCCGTAATCTCATTCTTTGGAATTTATTTCAAGAAAGTAATTTAAAAGGAGAAATGGTGTATGCATTGATATATTTATAGCAGTGTTATTTATGAGAGTGAAAAGCTGAAAATAACTGAAGTCTTAGCAAAGGGCTACAGATAACAAATTATGGAATATTGGTGTAATGGGATATTATCTATTTACTAAAAATGATAAAGATGATTTGTAATTAGGACTGTGGGGAGAAACACAGCATATCGACAGAACTGTCAAAACGGTGTGAAAACAGGACATACATAAATAAAACTCCGAAGTGATGATTTCTTATGATGAAGAAATGAAAACGATTGTAATATAGGATAGTAGGAATCTGGGAAAAAATGTATTTACATTGAAAATGGCATATTTTAACTTTCATTTAACAACAAAGAATAGTTCTAACTCAGGAGAGAGCTTCTAAGGCACTACTCCAGTTATCAAGCAATTCCACTACCTCATTTGTTTATCTCTCGTTATCTTTTCTTAATCTTTATACCTTGCCAAGTAACTTGGGTTACTCATTTCAAATTAAACAATTCTTTAGATTCCAATCAGAATAAAATAGGAGAAAGTTACATGTAAAAATAGCTCCCCTAAATACTTAAGGGCCATAAACCCAGGTAGAGAGGGTGAAAAGTCACTGCCCACCAGTCCCACCCCCTCTCCTGCCCATCCTGTAAGCCTGACAAATACGACTCTTTGGACTGTGTGCTCTTCACCCGGGAGAGGGGCTGTAAGTCTTCGTTTTTTTTTTTTTTTTTAATATTCCCAAACAAGCTTTCTTGGAGAGCAAGAAGAACCAGCCACCAAATTTTTTTAAAAAGCAAAATATTATTCTCAATTTCTTCCTCTGCATGTAGAATGGAGAATCTGTTTAGAGTCTGTGCATGAAGGACACCCACTGCTTTCCAAATTAATATCTGAGTTGTTCCCAGAAGACAGGACTGGGCCTTGTACGTTGCAGTGGAGGCCACTGAACAGCATTATGTCATAGACAATGGTGGGGTTGTGTAGAGAAAGAAAAGGCTTTGCGTGTTGGTGGGATACTGCTTCTTGCTCCCAAACTGGTTGCCCATCCTAATCCTTTCCGCCTGTGCAAGGAACCGTTTGGCTCCTGGATTCAGGGCTCATTCTCCAAGGGTTCTGCATCAATTGTGCATTCCGTTTGCCCCACACTGGCTGATTGGGCTCAGCCCACCAGCTGCTATGGAGCTGTTTGTGTGAATGCCCTCAAAGTGGGGGCCCAGATATATGCGAGGAGGGGAGCAGGGAGGCGGGAAGATGCTACTGGGAGCTATTTCTTTTTTCTTCTTCTTTTTTTTTGTGACAGAGTTTCGCTCTTGTTACTCAGGCTGGAGTGCAATGGTGCCATCTCGGCTCACTGCAACCTCTACCTCCTGGGTTCGAGCGATTCTCCTGCCTCAGCCTCCCGTGTAGCTGGGATTACAGGCGTTCATCACCACACTCAGCTAATTTTTGTATTTTCAGTAGAGATGGGAGTTTCACCATGTTGGCCAGGCTGGTCTTAAACTCTTGACATCCGGTGATCCACCTGCCTCGGCCTTCCAAGGTGCTGGGATTATAGGCGTGAGCTACCTCACCCAGCCTGGGAGCTTCTCCTAACAGTGCACTCCTACCTAGCCCATCTACAGAAAAAACTTACAAAAATGTGCTCCACTAAATAGTGCAGCCCACTCCCGTTTGGTCAGGGTAAGTATTTACACAGACTTTTCAGGAATCCCAAAAGAATACCTTATTATCTGGCATAATAAAGCAAAAGGGTCTTTATGTTAATTACATTTCTAAATACATTTATTTCATGTGGTACCAACATTTGTTTTAAAATGAACAATTTTAGGTAAAGAATACTTTTTTAAAGTTTATCCATGTCCCTGCTTTCTTAATCAGAGTCTTATAAACACAAATTCAACTTTTCCTGGTGACTCTTCATTAGAATTCTAAACATATTTGCTCCTATGTGAATATCCCCGACTTTTGTTTTATGGAATAGTTTTCTTTTACTCGATTTTACCCTCCCGTCTCTCATTATCAACTATCCCTTCTTGTGGCACCAGGCCTACCTTCTTATGTTTTCAGAAGACAAACTATGCCTTTATTTACTCAAATTCAGCAACATTTATTGTGCCGTAAGTCAAGGCCTTAGGTAAACTGTGAGATTTGAGCATGAACAGAACACACTGAAGTTTAATATTTACTTAAATCCCCATGGATGCATTGGTTGGGGGTCCTCACTGGACCACATAGCTCAGATCTTTGCAGGCCATGAAAACCACACCAAGGAAAACTTGTTCTGTACCACCAGCCTGACCCACCTTCTGGTATGCATGTTTTCTTTCTGAGTGAAGAAATTGATACATGGTATGTTGTATGGGTGGCCTAGGACAAGTGAAAAGCAGATATCAGAGAGGGAGAGAGAATAAGTAAAGGGGCTGTAGAAAGATGATGTATATATGATCAATAAATTACCACCTTCTGTACAAATACCTGTCAATATCTCTACAATGGATCCCTCCCTTTCTTCCTCCTCTACCTTGTCATCAGATCTTAGCTGGGTACACCTAATAAATAAGGCTATGTTTGTGTAAATAGACCTGAGGGAATTGCTTCTGAGGTTAAACAAAGATACTATACTCTCCTTTTGTAGAATCCTGAGAAAGATAATTTTATTGTTACAAAATAGAAACAAAAATGAAGTTGGGTGGAGGGGAAGCATTTTTCCTTAATTCTTTCTCTCTTTGTATAGATCTCAGACATAAGGAGCTTCCCAGAACTGGCCACCAGCTGGACATCCATTTGGGGACTGAGTCTCCCGTTTTTCACATTTGGTTTAATTTTCCTCATCTATCATTTGAAGTCTAATGAACTGAAAATATACTTATTTTTTAAAGAACAACAAACAAGAGGAGAAAAATTTGGTGGTGAAAATCTCCAACCATTATTTTTCTGAGTTTCAGTTCTATTTTACAACATAAATTCTCTGGAAACAGACTCAGTGCTGTAAAGGGCATCTGCAGATGATGTCTGTGATGGCCTGAGAACAGCAAACCCTCACAGTCTTCTGAACTGACAGACTATCTCCTTGACCAAATCTAGTCAGGCTCCTCTGAACTCCCATCTCAACTGAGCCCTGACTTTTGGGGTTCTGTGTTCATCTCTGCACTGTCCAATTCTTAGCAACAATCCTGCTGAGCCATTTTACCCAGAATCCTCCACCCCTGGTATTGTTACCAGCAGGGAATCCCTAGGGGCCTACAGCAACTTGATTCTTGCCTCCTCCTCCGAGAGAATTCAGCCAAGCTACATAAGGCAGAGTAAGAGACCAAGGTAAGTTTTAGAGCAGGTGTGAGAGTTGATTAAAAAGTTTTAGAGCAGGAACAAAAGGAAGTAAAGTACACTTGGAAGAGGGCCAAGTGGACAACTTAAAAGATCTGGCCGGGCCTGGTGGCTCAGGCCTGTAATCCCAGCACTCTGGCCGGGTGCTGCGGCTCAGGCCTGTAATCCCAGCACTTTGGGAGGCCGAGGGGGGCAGATCATGAGGTCAGGAGATCGAGACCATCCTGGCTAACATGGTAAAACCCTGCCTCTACTAAAAATACAAAAAAATTAGCTGGGCGTCGTGGCGGGCGCCTGTAGTCCCAGCTACTCGGGAGGCTGAGGCAGGAGAACGGTGTGAACCCAGGAGGCGGAGCTTGCAGTGAGCCCAGATCGCGCCACTGCACTCCAGCCTGGGCAACAGAGCGAGACTTTGTCTCAAAAAAAGAAGGAAAAAAAAAAAGAGATCCAAGTGCTCCTTGACTTGGGGTTTCCTGCATTGGCATGATTCCGGGATGTGTGTTTCTTCTCCCCTGACTCTTCCTTGGAGCAGGCGGTCCATGACACAGGAGGTAGAAAGAAAGTATTTAGGCAGGTAGAAAGGGCAACAGAGTCCTCGGCAGAACTTCCGTTTTAACAAAAAGCAGCTCCAGAATAATTTCCTTTCCAACAAAGAACAGCCTGAAAAAAACCAAGCTGCAGACATAGATAAGCAAGCTGGAAGCTTGCACAGGTGAACCCCTGCAGCTGTGCCAGTAGAAAAGGGCTAGGGGCCAGGTATGTTCAACATGGAGGCTCCATCTTCCCTTTCCTTTGTTACCATGTGTACAGTAATGAAACAGGCAACATGGCACTGGCCAGGTAGAGAATCGATCTGCATAACAAAAGATTAGGGTGGGGGTGGCCAGTTTTTTTGTGTCCCATGCAAATGGCACACCTAGCCTTAACCAGTTTTCCATGTCTTATGTAAATGACCCACGTGGTCCAACCAATCTTTTACGCCCTATGTAAATCAGACACCGCCTCCTCAAGCTTGTCTATAAAACCCCACTGCATTTCACCGTGGAAGTACAAAACACATTTGGCACCCCTCTGCAGTAGAGAGAGTTTTTCTCTTTCTTTCGCCTACAAAACCTCTGCTCTTAACCTCACTTCTTGAGTGTTTGCGTCCTTGATTTCCTCGGCGCGAGACAATGAACCTCGGGTATTACCTCAGATGAAGGACACCACTTCATCCAGATGCGTGGTGGGCTGCCAGCATTTGGGAGGGGCCATATACACGCACAGTGTGTTTACTAAAGCTGTGCGCATGCTCATTTGAGGCATTTTCCCCTTATCAGTTGAGCGTTCCTAGAGCAAGGTCATGTACCAGTTAAACTCCACCGTTTTGCCTCTTAGTGCTCATGCTTGAGCACATTTGCCCAACTCCTGAGATCTTATCAAAAAGCTGCTGGTCGTCTGGGATCGGTGGCTCACGCCTGTAATCCCAGCACTTTGGGAGGCCAAGGCAGGCAGATCACTTGAGGTCAGGAGTTTGAGACCAGCCTGGCCAACGTGGTGAACCCACGTCTCTACTAAAAATACAAAAATTAGCCAGCTGTGGTAGTGCACGCCTGTAATCCTCCTGAGCTACTTGGGAAGCTGAGGCAGAAGGATTGCTTGAATCCAGGAGGCAGAGGTTGCAGGGAGCCTAGATCGTGCCACTGTACTCCAGCCTGGGCAACAGAAAGAGACTGTCTCAAAAAAAAAAAAAAAAAAAAGGGCTGCCAATCACCAGCTTCAGGGGTTTTCTGTCTGTTGGGAGGCTGTCTTTCCCTGGCCTTGGCTGTGACCAATTATTATTTTAGAGAGACAGTTCAACAACCACAACCGCCCGGCCAGTACCTGATGGTCACTTGGCATTCCAGTGGGGAGGGGGACCCCCCTCCTGCCCTGCTCATGTCTGCCTACTTACTTACTCTAATTGTATCCGATCACCTTCCAGATCTGGGGAATTTTCTCATTCTCCACCATCCTGCAGGTGCTGTCTGATCACTTTGGCCCGTGTTCAGCAAGAACCCCATTAGGACAGTTAGCCAGAATCCCTCCTTACCCCTCATGTTTCTCCTTGGTAATTTACCATCCACTGGCCCCCCTCTCACTCCTTGGCTATAAATTCCCACTTTTCCTTGTTGGATACAGAGTTGAGCCCAATCTCTCTGCCCTGCTATAAAACCCCATTGTAATAGTACCTAGACTTGTTGTGATAATCCCCTTAAATGTAGTCTGCCTTGCCATGCTTTCCTGAGTGTCACAGATACTTTTTGCTTTAACAGAACACAGTTCGTTACTTAGGCCCACATCTTTCTGTCTTCCAGCAATCATGTTATTCCTAAGTCATATGGAAGATGACTGTGATTCTGGGGAGAAGCTAAGTCATGCTATGATCGGGGGTGGGGTCCTGCTCCTGTCTCTGAAATCCCAAGTCACAACCACAGTGTGCAGAGGTCAGAGAGCTGGTGGAGGAAGTCAGGAGGTCTGCCAGTCCTTTCCTGGAATGCTGGGCTTCCGGGAAGAAGTGAATGGCTTTGAGGCTCCTGTGCCCCTCACCAATTCCAAAAGTCCCCATTGATAGCTTGTGGACGTTTAGCTGAGGTTAAACTATTGCTTTGGAGGACAGCTGTGATAGTTTAAGCAGAAACAAGTTATTTATTTGCATTGTCTCAAAGTATCTCCCCCTCCAAAATATTTAATAATTACAAAGGGGAAAATAGAAAGTTTACAGTGGAGAATCTTGGTGGGTATCACCTTAGCCAAGTGGTGAGGATGGCATGGTGCACTGAGATGGACACATCAGTCACTTTGCGGTTTCCTTTCCAATAATGCATAATGCTAGTCTAACCCCGAGAACCTACCAAACAAGGCCCACATGGAGGGACATTCTTTTTTTTTTTTTTTTTTTTGAGATGGAGTCTTGCTGTGTCGCCCAGGCTGGAGTGCAGTGGCCGGATCTCAGATCACTGCAAGCTCCACCTCCTGGATTTATGCCATTCTCCTGCCTCAGCCTCCCTAGTAGCTGGGACTACAGGCGCCCGCCACCTCTCCCGGCTAGCTTTTTGTACTTTTTAGTAGAGACAGGGTTTCACCGTGTTAGCCAGGATGGTCTCGATCTCCTGACCTCGTGATCTGCCCGTCTCGGCCTCCCAAGAGTGCTGGGATTACAGGTGTGAGCCACCGCGCCCGGCCCATGGAGGGACATTCTACAAAATAACTGACCGTTACTCTTCAAAAGTAGAAAGGCCCTGAAATCAAAGAAAGACTGAGGAGCTATCACAGATTGGAGGAGGCTAAGAAGATGTGAAAACTAAATGCAACATGGAGTCCTGGACTGGGTCTTGGAATAGAAAAAGGACATTAGTGGAGAAACTGGGGATGTGAGTAAGTTCTGCACTTTAGCTAATAGTCTCATGCTAAGGTTAATTTCTTAATTTTCATGTATGGTATATAAGACGTTAACAGAGAGAGGCCTGGTTGAGGGGTATCCAAGGACTCTGTCCTACTGTTGCAACTCTTCTGTAAGTATAAAATGACTAGGATTTTTAAAAGTGCTGCTGTGACTCAAAATAGCCGAGTGCAACTGAAAATGTCTGTCAGTATTTTGAGGAGTAAGTGAGCAAAACTACACTGCACTGTAAGAAAAGAAATTGCTTCTTTTAGGAAAGAGCTGCCAAGAAGTCTTAACGAATATTAGGCAGGCTTAGAGCTCTCAATGTGAGAAAGAAACCAATAAATTATCCAGAATGCTAAGAAGATTATCAATGGTTTTTACTCCTCGATCCTGTTTACATCTCCCTGCTCATTAGAAGTAATAAAGATGTACAGGTTGAAACCAGAGTCAGTCTTAATTTACTATTCCCATTTTGTTTATCGTTCTGTAAAACTTCCAAAAGCTTGGCTTTACCTTTAATTCAATAGCTAGGACCAAATTGAAGTAATCAAATCAAGCTACTGTTATTATGTAAAGCTATTTTCCTGGGCCCCTGCTTTGAGTAAATGATTCCTATTAACATGCAGATTTGCTGGGGATTACCAGAAAGTCTCTCAAAATAATCATCAGACGATGTCTTTCTAAAGAATACTTTTCTCTCTGACTTGGACCAGGATTCAGTCCATAAATCTCTCCCTTCTACTCAAGGACAATTCAGGACTACTTCGTGACTAGGATGGGAAAACGGGACTCCTAATTCACAGAGTTGAACCAAACTGAAAATACAAACTCCAGCTTCCTCCCCGCGCTCTGCTGGGTTTAAAGTTGTGCCACAACCAGTCAGGAGGAGAAAATTCAGGGCGGGCATACGCATTAGCACTGTGTGTGTGTGTGTGTGTGTGTGTGTGTGTGTGTGTGTGTAAATGCGAATGTATGAATGTGAATAAAGTGAAGTGTAGCCATTGTATTAGGTATTATAAGTAATCTAGAGATGATTTAAAGTATACAGGAGGATGTGTATAGGTTAAACGCAAGCACTATGTCATCTTATATAAGAGACTTGAGCATCAGCTTATTGTGGTATCTGCAATTTGAAGTCTTTGTTCAACTTTTCTTTGTAAGGGAAAAAGGTAAATAAAGATGCCAAACTGCAGATATGGAAGATACTGAAGATTATCAGTATATTTATTTATAAGGGAAAAAGTGGCAGTAATCTCACTGTCCATCAATAGGGAAATGGTTAAATGATGATCCACTCAATGAAATATTATGCACCCATTAAAACAATTACTCGAAAGACTCTCTAATAACCTATGGCAACGTTAGGAGAAAAATAGATCACAAACTTTGATGCACATTATAACTGTAAATATAAATGCAGTTAGAGAAATAATGGAAAGAGATGACTGAAACATTAAAGTCGTTGTATCTGGGTTGTGCCATTATTGTTACAGGAAAGAGGTCCTGATCAGACCCCCAGAGAGGGCTCTTGGATCTCCTGAAACAAAGAATTTGGGATGAGTCCATAGACTAAAGTGAAAGCAAGTTTATTAGGAAAGTGAAGGAATGAAAGAATGGCTACTTCACAGACAGAGCAGCCCCGAGGGCTGCTGGTTGCCCATTTTATGGTTATTTCTTGATGATATGCTAAACAAGGGGTGGATTATTCATGCCTCTCCTTTTGGACCATATAGGGTAACTTCCTGACATTGCCATGGCATTTGTAAACTGTCACGGCCCTGGTGGGAGTGTAGCAGTGAGGACAACCACAGGTCACTCTCGTCACCATCTTGGTTTTGGGGGGTTTTAGCCCGCTCCTTTACTGCAACCTGTTTTATCAGCAAGGTCTTTATGACCTGTATCTTGTGTCGACCTCCTATCTCATCCTCTAAGTTAGAATGCCTAACCATCTGGGAATGCAGCCCAGTAGGTCTCAGCCTTATTTTACCCAGCTGCTGTTCAAGATGGAGTTGCTCTGCTTCACATACCTCTGACATTATGGGTGATTTCTCCCCTCCCCACCCCCTCCCACCCTGCCATTTTCCTCCCTTTTTTTTTGTTTTTGTTTTTTGGGGTTTTTTTGGTAAGACAGAGTCCTCCCTCTGTTGCCCAGGCTGTAGTGAAGTGGTGTGGTCACGACTCACTGCAGCCTTGACCTGCTGGGATCAAGCAACCCTCCTGCTCAACCTCTGGAGTAGCTGGGACTAAAGGCGTGAGCCAAGACACCTGGCTAATTTTGTTGCTTTTTTGTAGAGACGAGGTCTCACTATGTTGTCCAGGCTGGTGTTGAACACCTGGGCTCAAGATATCCTCCTGCCTTGGCCTCCCAAAGTGCTGGGATTACAGGCATTAGCCCCCATGGGCAGCCCACTTTACAGCTTTTTATCAATAATAATGATTTGTTAAAATCTTCTCCCAAAGTGAAAAAATTTTAGGGAAGAAATAACAGCAGGAACAGGCAGTTTGTGTTGGTTTACACCAGAGTAGCTTAACTTTTTTGGCCCTTCACCTCGTTCCCATGCCCAGCTCCTGACCTCATCTAAAATCCTTGGACTTATTTAAAAAGATGCCCTGTGCCTGGGCCACAGAGCGAGACTCCGCCTCAAAAAAAAAAAAAAAAAAAAAAAAAAAAGATGCCCCGTGCCTTCCGAGGAAGCCTTTCGCATGCGCATTGTTGAGAGGAAAACGAGACTGAATGGAGCTTGGCCACCCAATGGAGCTCTCAGGGCATGGATTTGATTTCAAGTTTGGGGAGGATATTCCCTCCCACCCAACCTCCACTTCTAGGGCATTTTAAGGATTTGCTTTCTGTATTCACAACACTGACATGAATAGTTGAGCTGATTTTATTTATTTATTTATAGAGACAGGATCTCCCTCTGTCACCCAGGCTGGAGCGCCGTGGCACGATCATAGCTCACTGCAGCCTCCAATTCCTGGCTTCAAGCCATCCTCCCACTTCAGCCTCCTGAGTAGCTGGGACTAAGATGCATTCCCCACCCCTGACTAATTGGGCCAATTTTATTTACAAACAGACTTCTTAACAGGTCAATTCTGGCATTAATTTATTTCAAAGGGTAAGTTGTGAAATTAAATTCAAAACTTGTAAATGAGACACATTATTATCTCTTTTATTTCCAAAGCTATTAATTGTAACTGACACTTCACCATTCTCCATGCTTACTAGTTTCTATGTTGCCTTCTTTGATGAATGTATTTATGGTGCTATAGATGGTGAGGTGAAGCGTGGATGGATGCAAATTAAAATGGGCTGCATTTTTTAAGAGGATGTGTTATCACACAAACAGGCAACCAAAAGAGTGGACTCTTCAGTAAGTTTTAGAGTTATTCAGCAATTCTATCTTCAAAGGTAACCTTAAAAAAATCAATGAAACAATACTTAAGAAAGGTCAGGATGGAGGCAAATGGAGATTTAGAGACTATGAAGATTATTAACGTTGCCAAAGTTTTAATCAAATGTATGAGAAAGTCGTATGTCTCCCAACCTCCATCCCCACCCCCACCAGTAGCAATAGGGTTTGTCTAAGGAAAATCACTACTTCCCTGACTTGTGATTGAAAGGCTGTCTTAATCCTGAGCATGCCTCTGCTATTTTTAGCCTTTTGCACAGAGCACACCAGAGCCAAAGGCTAGGGACATTACTGAGCCCCTGGGGAAGAGGCTGTTGACTTGTTATTTTCCTTTAACTCTGCCAGTCCTGCGCCTGTCGAGGTGATAGTCATCCAATTTGACATGAGACCTTGCCCCTTCCCCCACCCCAAATTCAAGCATCATTTTGATTGCCTATGGGCATACTTTACACTAAGTTTCTTTTTTTTTGTAGACGGAGTCTCGCTCTGTTGCCCAGGCTGGAATGCAGTGGCATGACCTCGGCTCACTGCAGCCTCCATCTCCCAGGTTCAAGCAATTCTCCTACCTCAGCCTCCTGAGTAGCTGGGATTATAGGAACCAAAACCATGCCCAGCTAATTTTTGCATTTTTAGTAGAGACAGGGTTTCACCACATTGGCCAAGCTGGTCTCGAACTCCTAACCTCAGGTGATCTGCCCGCCTCAGCCTCCCAAAGTGCTGGGATTACAGGCATGAGCCACCCTGTCCGGTGCACTTTCTGTATTTTTTTTAAAAATTCAGGAGATAGTGTGCAAGAAAGAGAAAAGCAGCCTACTAGACTATGAAGTCTTCCTGTTGGGGGGTGGGAAGGATCATTTCTACCTATCTCGGTGTCTCCATAGCCTAGAACAGGGTCTGGTTAAAAGCATAATAACAAAACAAGCATAATGTTTGAACTCTTTACATATAGCAATTCATTTAATCCTTAAGGTAACCCTATAAGCAGACACTCTGACAATTCTTCATATAGAATTAAGGGAACTGAGGCTCAGAGAGGTAAATAACTTGCCCAACGACACACAGCCAGGGCTAGACTTCAGGTTCCTTAATCAATTCCCATGTCCTTAACCACCATGCTACACTGCTTCAGAGCACATCGTAGGTGCTCAATGGATGTTGCTGGCTGCACGAATGAAAGAATGCATGGAAAACGCCTCGGCAGTGTCTTGGCATTACAGGAATGCTCCTAGTCAGTGCAGTGAAAAAAAGCTTCCCCATTGCTCCAAGGCAAAATCAACTTTCCTCACTCTTAGTCTCCTACTCACTTTGTGCTCTGCATAGCATTTTTCTCCCACAGTTCTTTGTTCATCTAAGTGTTTTTTAAGCATTTATTATGTGCCAGACACTGTCGTAGGCACTGAGACTGGAGCAGTGAACAAAATGAACAAACCTTTGCATGAATGGAACTTACACATACAAGACCAGGAGGAGACACAAGTAAAATAATAATTATGTGGCTGTATCAGGTGGTGATACTGTGCTGGTCAGCTTTCACCACTGCTTTCCCACTGATCACTCTAGAGTGAAGCCCCATGCCCAGATAGAATTAGCTGCCCAGTACCTCCCTCTTATGAACTGACTGCCAAAATCACATCTGAAGTAAGCTCCAAGAAGAAAAAGGCAAAACCAACCAAACAAAAATGAACCCAGAAGAAACAGAGACAACTCAGTAAACGTTTCAATGAGTAAACATATTTTTAAAAACGATGGCCTTTTCAAAAATAGCAGGAGATGAGCTCATGAAACAAGAAGAGGAGGATATCAAAATGGATCAGAGAACCAAAATTATTGAAAATGAAAATAGAATAGCTTAATTTAAAAAACTCTTTTAATAATGGTATTGAACAATACAATTCAGGAAATCTAGAAACATATCATCTAGAGATATGGAAGTAAATTCCAGAAAAAAATCTAAATTAAATAGCTGAAATGTGTTGTTTCAAGGGTGTGAAAGATTCCAGAAGAAGCTGAGCAGAGAACTGTGTTTATTTGTTAGAATTCATCCAATTACTACTTGATTTTCAAATGATGAAGTGTATTTTGATCAAAATACAAGTTGTATTTTAAAGTGTTGACGATATTGGTTAAGATTTTAGAAATGTATGGCGAAACATTTTAATATACCCTGAGTGAGGCATACATTTATTATATATGCTTTAGGGACACAATATAAATAAATGACTTTGAGTATTAAAATTCTTAATTTGATCCAGGCTCTTGGGGGCATGGTACAAAATTCAGTGCATTTTCCTGAAAGACAAGATGTGGTCTCCTTGGGTTGGCCTGTGGGTCGTGGGTGAGGGGTAGCTGGTATCCTCTGTGTCCTCAGGACTGCATGGCCTTGGACAATTGTCAGAAAGTTTTTCAGGACTTTAAGTTTTTATTTTCCTAATGACCTTTTCAGATTCCTGCATTGCATTGGGGCTAGGTAAGAGGCTGTCCGGCCAATTCTTTCCCCACAGATCTCCTTTAAGGGGCAGAACGATTCTAGAGCAAAAATATTTTACGCCACAAATTAAGTAAGTGGCTTGGGCAGTCTCTGAGTCCCAGTTAATACTGGGATAAAAGAATACCATTTGGATTTCCTCAGCTTAGATCA
The DNA here is from genome assembly GCF_043159975.1 of Macaca nemestrina. Lineage (NCBI taxonomy): Eukaryota > Metazoa > Chordata > Mammalia > Primates > Cercopithecidae > Macaca > Macaca nemestrina. Next base: position 176,019,917 of record NC_092128.1, on the reverse strand, counting down.
GAAAATAGAGGAAAGGTGGGAGGCTCCCTGGCGCCCCCCAGAGAAGGAAAAGAACAGGATGATTTAGGGTCGTTGTTGTATCTCTCTACTCCCATTCCTTCTTCTGGTGAAATAAGAGGCTTAGATGAGCTGGCGTCTCGGTTGTCTTGCAGCCTAAGGATTCCATGCCCACTGGTAGGACAGTTGGCTGGCCTGGGTGGTTCTGACTCACAACTCAACATTTGGACACATGGAAATCCACTCCCTGAAGTTCCAGAAGGCAGGAAGCTGCCTAGAAAACAGCCTGTCCTTTCCGAAACAGGCCAGAGAATAATGCGTCTTGTAGAGCTGTAGGAAAAACATCTTACGTCCTGGCAGTGCTTTCAAAGCCTCTAAACTCACCTTGCACTCTCTGCATTTCCTCATGTATAAATACATGTCAGAAAAGTTCTTTTAGAAACATTACTCTATGGCTATCTCCTTCCCGTACTCTGCACACACCCCTAACAGACAATATTAACAAGTGCTGGCGGAGAGACTCCATGCTATAAAATTCAGTTACAATAATAATAGCAAGGCTGGGCACAGTGGCTCAAACCTGTAATCCCAACACTTTGGGAGACTGAGGTGGGACGAATGCTTGAGCCCAGGAGTTTGAGACCAGCTTGGGCATCAAAAAATAAAAAATTAGCTGGGTATGGTGGTGCATGCCTGTGGTCTCAGCTACTCCAGACGCTGAGGTGGGAGGATCACTTGAGCCAAGGAGTTCAAAACTTCAGTGAACCACTATTGCACCACTGCACTACAGCCTGGGTGACAGAGTGAGACTCTGTCTCACTTAGAGTGTGACCTTTACCCTAAGTGATGTGAGCTAAGCTGCTCCATGCCCCAGTCTTTCTGGGATAAACTCAGATTTCACTTTATAAACAAGACAATGACTTTTTGGCGAGTAATGCACCAATTTGCTGAGGAACTTGCCTCTGTTACAGACTTTTGTATCCAGTGAGATTTTTCCATAAAGATAAAACACTGGCTTCTCTTTCCATTCCCACAATGCCACAGGAAAGGAGCTCTTAAAGCCTAAGGTGAAATTATCCAGGGAATCACCTTCCTGCAGGAAGGAAGACTGAACGCTCAACCTTGTTTCTAGCTTGTTTCCTGCCTGGTAGAAATTTGTTGCAGTAGAATGACTTTGGTGGAACCCTGCCTGAGTATTTTATACCAAACATCTGTTATATCACAAATGCCTTCTACTCAACACCACCCACGTCACATGCTCCTTACAAAGGCAGTGCCTGATAAGGGATTTGCTGAAGGGCCAATGACATGAAATCCTCACTGCCTTGCCTTTCTCTCTCTGTCTGACCATTCTGCCTCTTGCATGTAAGCAAGGGTAGGAATGAGAAGGAGAAATCAAGTTCCATTAGTTAACAACTCTGATAAAAGGGCAAGGAATAAAGGATAATAATGACAGCTGACTTCCAAGTTTTCTGTGGCTTTAACTTGCCCAAGCCTTTCCTGGTTTCAGAGGCAAGTGAGTCAGAACTGCCTGTGTGGTTGGACAGGTTGTTCACTGCACAAGGGCCCTGGACCAAGGCGGTGAGCAGAGATACAAATCCAGTCTGCACCTTGCTTACCAAGACTGGTGCCCTGCACAGGGCTGAGTCCTCTTAGTTCACACGAAGCCATTGTATAGACTAGCAATGGCTGGCCCCCATTAAACCCTAGTTCACAATTCAGTTTTATGGATTAGCATTTGGGGTAGGAAATGCTGAAACTTAAAGAAAGAAAGAAAAGAAAAACTGTACAAAGATACTGCAAATGGGAAGAGGGACTTTGGCTGAAGTCACCAGATGAAGTTGAGATTTGACGTGATGGAGTTTTTATTGGTTGCAACCAATTTGACAGTTCACTTCAATCAGGGCACATCGAATAGAGCTAGAAATCTTAACACGGAGTGGGCTATCTTCCAAATGTTTTCTAAGTGGAGCGGCAGAGTTTGTTTCGTCCTCCTGGAACTCATTTTCCAAGAAAATTTTCAAAGTCTGAGGAGACTTGTCATCCAGGTGGATTTTTCCCCATCACCTTTATCCTGCCATTCAAACATTGCTCCCCACCAATTGTGGGCATGGCAAGCTGCGCCTTCCACAGGGTTAATGGCCCATGGCGATGTTCTGGAGATGGCAGTTTGTAATATAAAGAGGCTGAATTGTTTGTTTAACAGTGAAGTGACAAATTATTTAATTAGCACATATGCCATTTGTCTCCACAGCTGTGATCATCGGTACTAATTGCAAAGCAGTCTTAATTTATTGTAGATATATGGCTCCATGATGCTAATGTGATCGTTACAAGCGGCCATTATGCCCCTGGCCCATGCTTGAAAATGAGAGCAATTCCGCCACATGGGGAAAACCACACTTCCAGTCCCCAACAATATATGCAGCCACGACTGTCTTCCACTAAAGGGAATATTCAAAAGAGCAGTGCTCCTTTGACATCTTCTCTTTAGGGCTTGGACCCGATCAGTGCAGCGCGCCACCTGCTTTTAAAGCCCGTGCCGATCCCACCTCCCCACCTGGAGGGTAAATGACAGCATAGACACTGGATCTGGCTGCCATTGAGATTTGTCCTGGTCACCTGCCTGCTACTCACAAAGGGAAACCTTTTCTTTCTCTCCACCTTTAATCAGATACGCTTCACAGGCCTACAAATGGGAAACTCAAGGCAAGATAGCCGCCTCAAGACAAATCCTGGAGGCCAACTAGGTGTTACCAGCTTCTTAGCAAGCACTGTACTGAAAGGTAGCAATCCAACATCCCCGTGAGTAGCGGCAGTTGATTAGGAAGGATGTGACTTGCTCTCCGTGTCTTCCATTAAACACTATATTTGCCTCTAGTAAAAGCAAGGGGTGCTGAACTGGGGAGTTTTATTTCAATGTATTATTATTTTTTTGGAGACAAGTCCTACTCTGTCACCCATGCTGGAGTAGCACAGTGGCACATCATGACTCACTGTACCCTTGAACTTTTGGGCTCAAGCAGTCCTCCCACTTCACCCTCCCAAGTAGCTGGGACTACAGGCATGCACCATCACACCCAGATAATTTTTAAATTTTTTTGTAGAGATGGGGTTTCACTATGTTGCCCAGGCTGGTCTTGAACTGCTGGCCTCAAGCAATCCTCCTGTCTTGGCCTCCCAAAGCACTGGGATTATAGGATTATTGCACCCAGGCTGGTTTGATTCTAAAAGAGGGTCCAAACAAAATTATGTGAAACCCATCAGAGAAGGGGCCCTGGGCACCAGAAGGCAATGACACCAAACTCTCTCTAGTCTCATAGGTCACGTCTCCTAGTCTGAACTGGAAGTTAAGAGGAGGGCCTTTAGCACAGCTGTGGCACGCGAATCACATGCTAACCAGCAGGGCTAATTAACGACCTTTCTGGAAAGCAGCTACCCATCTATTCTCTCATTATCCTCTTAACACCCTGAGATGCAGCAGAGGAGGCTGTTGATCACCGTCCCCTTGCCTGCCCGCCACAGGTGAGGGGAGGTGGGTGGCTGGACCAGGAAGCCCGGTGGTGTGGGAGTAGCGTTGTCAGATAACGTGCAAGACACTCAGTGAAAATTGGCTTTTAGGGAAACAGCACATCATGGCTTAGTACTTGTTGTTCTGAAATCCAAAGGTAGCTGGGCATCCTGTATGTTTATTTGCGAAATCTGGCATTCCTGAGTGAGGAAAAGATGACACTCAGTGAAAACTGGCTTTTAGGGAAACAGCACATCATGGCTTAGTACTTGTTGTTCTGAAATCCAAAGGTAGCTGGGCATCCTGTATGTTTATTTGCGAAATCTGGCATTCCTGAGTGAGGAAAAGATGGTGCCAGAGACAAGGAGCAGCGTATCTCTTTCTAGAACCTTTGGTTAGGGTGGAGACCCAGGGTATAAACCTAACACCCTACCAGTCTCCAGCCAGAAACCACGGGAGAAACCACCTGGTTTCAGCCCCAGCTGCATTGCCAGGGATTGTTTTTGAAGCCTCACTCTTTTCCTCACCGGCTCCGGAAAGTGCCTGCTTATGAGCTTTGCGCCCTTTCCCGCTCTGGGCTGTCAGGACCCTGCCTTCCCAGCCGCTACCTTGGATAAAAGGTTTTATTAAATCAGGCAAACATCAGCCCCACGGCTCAGTCGTAAGTTAACCAGCCGACGGGGGAGGATGGAGAAAAGTCCCCTCCTGGGTCCCTGGGCATAAAGGGAGGCCCAGGGGATGGAGGCAGAGGGGACAGTCCCCAGGCCCTGGCCCTCATTTTCAGGTGGCCACTGGTCAGAACTGTCAGCTGTGCCTGTCCCCCAGACTGCAAATTGAAAACAGCAAATGTAGCTCTATTCTTTTTTATTTTCCTTCCCCCTCCATCTCTCCCCCTTTTTTCTTGTTTCTTTCTTTCTTTTCTTTTTTTTTTTCTTTTTTTGTCAATGAGGAATACAAGGCCACTGCCAAAAACATATCCCACACAATCAAACATCAGATGGTGACTCCTTTCCCACAGCTTGTGTGAGTGAAAACAGTGAAATTATACCCATGTTTTCGCGGCGAAGCCCCTGGTGTTCCAGCAGAGGCAAGCCTGGCACTGGCTGTTGTTCGTCGGCTTTTTGTTCCTGCGCTCGCGGTGTTTTTAGCGCTGGACGCCATTCAGCCGGCATTCAGCATTGTATGTCGCTTCACATATGGTTCATCCGCTCCAAATGTGTGCATGTACCCAGAAAATGCAGCTTTTCATTATGTATTCTCTATGTAACAGAAAAGATTAAGATATAAGCCTGGTGAATGTGGCAGGAATTAGTTGGACAGATGAATAAGGGAAAAATGAATCTGGAATGATGGTGGATTTGGTCTAATGATTGTGGGAGGGCGTTAAGAACTTGCTGGTAGGTTTCAGCCCTTTTAATCCCGGGCTGTGTGTGTATTTTGGCAGGAGAAATGCTCCTTCAGAACCCGATCTTGAAGGGTACAGTAAAAGACAGACGCACACACACACAGACGCCCACAAACCTTCAGCCTGAGGCTGACCGAAGACTTCCATAAGCCTGGGTGCCTGCCCTCAATGTCTTCAGACTCTGAGCGGCTTGGGAGGATCCCATATTTCCAACTTCAGCTCTTAAAATACAAGAAAATAAAAGTGGGACGCCTTCAAGCCATTAATGATGCCTTCCTTTTGTATTTCATTTTATTTTATTCATCTGGACTTACATAAAGGATCCAAGCTAAGAAGGGAGGGCTCTCTAAAACAAACTTGATTTGAGACAGTCGACAAAAATTAAAAAGGTTTTAGATGCTTTGGACATGAGTACCCAAATTAGAAAGAAAAAAAGGGGGGGGGGGTGTTCATTTATAACACATAAACTAAGCACCCTTTAAGACTAAAACTATAGTTAGTTAAAAGTGCCAGTTGACACGGTTGATTTTCAATCAGCATTTGCAAAAGGCATTCGTGTTTGATAACATTTGTTTTGTGGCTTCATAGGAAGTCAGAACAGAGAAAATTTAATATTTAGGCTTATGTACTTCCTACAATGGTTTCCAGAGAAAGATTTGGGTATTTTCTAGCCAATTTTGATTGAAAATCGAGATTTGCATCACAATGGAGATATCTCAAAAGTGTAAATACAAAAGGCTGCAACTTCAGAGACCTCTCGGTCAGATGTGTTGGTTCCTGGTACATCATCTCATAAGGGCTTTGGGAAGGGGCTGCTCTCAGATTCAGGCCAAAGGGGGCTATGTTCCCCGTTCATTGCAAAAGGTCACACGGCCACCTCCTTCTGTCAACTCATATGGAACTATTTAATGCGGGGGAAGGGAGTTAGCGATGTTTCTACTTTTGAGGAAACTGTTTACATAATTTAATTCACAGATATTTTTGGTGGACAGAAAAGAAGCATATTAGACTATCCGATTAATTTACATCAAAAATAAGCCTTTCAGAGATTAACAAAATCAGACAAAAGCTACATCTTTTTGTTGTTGCAAAATCTATACATTTTGATATTCCTTCACATAATTGTGGTCCAAAAATTTGACAAATTCCTTTATTGTAGTACACATGTGCATGTCACCATGCCAATGAGCAGTAGTATCGATGTTTTCCCTCTTTCAGTTGAAATGAATTCGTTTGGATTTTTATTTGTAATGTGATCAATATTTCAATGATTTAGCTGTCAGGTTCACGTTGTTCTCATAGAAATGTTGAAAGCTTAAAAGTTTCTTTTCCATAACTCGAAGTGCAAGGTTATTCTAATTTTTTCCCCATTCCTACAATCTTCTCATCCCATGTGACAACTGAGGAACAGATCAAATTGAGAGCTGCAAGATGTCCTATATCCACTAACATGTTTCTTTTTGCTTTTTACACTCCAGGTTCTATTTTTCTCAGCCTGTTCCAGGATCTGGGCACGTGAAAGAACAAAACATATACATCGATTAAAACATCACTCTATTTTCACACCAGTTTTTATACAAGTTGATGTCTTTTGATAACCCTTTAGAATGAAAAGTGTTGACCATGTTCCGTCTTCGGACTTTATGTGAAAATATAGTGGCTAGGTGCGTTGGCTCACCTTTGTAATCCCAGCACTTTGGGAGGCCAAGGTGGGTGGATCACGAGGTCAGGAGTTCGAGACCAGCCTGGCCAAGATAGTGAAACCTCGTCTCTACTAAAAATACAAAAATTAGCCGGGTGTGGTGGTGGGTGCCTGTAATCCCAGCTGCTTGGGAGGCTGAGGCAGGAGAATGGCGTGAACCCAGGAGGCGGAGGTTGCAGTGAGCTGAGATCGTGCCACTGCACTCCAGTCTGGGCAACAGAGCGAGATTCTGTCTAAAAAAAAAAAAAAAGTTAACTGTAGCCATTTTCCTCCCTGGCTGTTTTATTAATATAATCCCTGGGTAACAGATCGGTGTTGGGAAATCGCTGCCTTAGGTTGTTGCCATTCCTGTACAAGTTGGACTGAACCTAGCAAGGCTGCTGTCTCTGCATCCCGACATAGTCGTTTGTTGCCATGCAGTTTCTAGTATTTTCTTTCCTCTCCTGTCCCTTACAAGTGGCACAGTGAGGCATAAAATTTTTCCTTTAGCCTAGATAATCTGGCGTAATTTTCCTCAGTGCTTTCTCTTTCTCACAATGGGAATCGGGTTTCCATTTGAAACAGTTTACTTCTACATAATAAGCCTTCTCTCTCTCTCTGTGACTCTCTTATTCTTTTTAATCCCAGAAACTTTCATTGCATTTTAGAATCTCAATAAACAGACTGGTGTTGCCATAAACAATCAGGGGGGAAAAAAAAGTGTTGGCAGAAAATTTAGATCATAATTTGTCTGACGGGACAAAACAGACATGCCCTCTGCTTTGTCTTTGTGTATATTTGGGGTTATTACCAGTGTTCTGGCTTCTAAAGCATCTTTCTGTGCTAAATACGGGGCTGGACCGTGGAAAATCAAAAAACAAACTGGCATTTGGAAGGGCAATAACTTTCCTTGAAGAAAGGAGACAGCTACCGTTGGCCTATTATTTCGGACTTACTTCTGGTTCTCCACGTCTTCCAAGGTAACAAATGAAGATGGTCACCCACCTTCAGTCTCGCAGCAGCAAGAAAGCAACAGAAGCCTTCTCTCCAGGAATTAGTATAGGAAACCTGTTTGCTTTTAAAATTCCGAGTCCTCCCATAGAGATGAAAGGGGAATTAAAGTGAGTTACCCCTGTGGAATCACCAAAGTAAAAATGGGTTGCTTTATCTGGGCTCTTCAGAACTCTTTAAGACTTGAAGGTCTGGATTGAAATCCGTATAATACGTTCATTCACTAAGTCAAGATTAATAGCGTTGGTGTTGTGTCCTCAGGGGAAGGCCTCCAGAAGGCATTTGGAAATAAAGGTTGTCTTACTTTGAAATGCTTCCTCCACAGCACAGAAAAATTGATTTTTCCCCCAGTACATATTCCTTTGGCATCTGATTTAAAGATACTAAGTCCTTTCCTCACTAAAGATACCTTTCTCTGTCATCTCTTTCTGTCTCAAATATTGCTGGCTCTCATTGCTTTCTCCCTTCCCTGGCATAACTCTGGCTACAAATAGTCACTATTGAGTGATATTTTGCTCTCACTTCTTAGCCATCCTATGTTTCAAGGTCATCCCATTCTTTAACGCTGCCCTTCAGGGTTTTGATAACAATCCTTGAAATCGCTGTATTTAGGACCAGAAATCCTCTAAGTTTGCTTTTCTTCTCAAACATGTTTTAAAATAGAAGTGGAGGGAAATCATTCTGAATTAAAATATACTTCATATTAAGTTGGTAGCAAAAATGTGGCTTTATTGGCTTTCTGCTTTTTGCCCTGGAAAATGGGATACAGTAAAAATAAAATAGAACCCAAACCACGATTAAATGAAGAGGTGGCTCTCTGCAGGTAGCGAAGCGAAGAAGCAACTTGCGTTGGAAAGTTACATTCTGAAACGTACGTGACTATCGGGCCAGCTGTGGGGCCTGCCGCATACTTCCAGAAGGACCCCTTCTGCAGGAACCTCCCAAATACAGTTTCAGAACTTTTTTTTCCTTTCACAATCTTTCATTCTTTCTTTGCCTCTGAATACGGTTCATTTTTAGTGGTTACTTTTTGCACGTTGGGAAGATTTTACCTTTCAAAGGCCTAAAACTGAAGGCAATGCCTGTTGGCTCATTTTAAACCACCCGGACTGCGACCAGGGTTTCAGTCTGGGTTGTGCATGCGGCGATAAATCCTGGTGAAGCAGCCCTAATCCTCTACAAGCCCCTGCTGCAAATTCTGTCCCTGCCATTGTGTTTTCTAACCAACTTGGGGGAATACCATATTGATCCTAAAAACGGGCAGCTTCTTAGCTTGCAAGTGGCTCCCTTTAAGAAGTACAGAAAACCAGGCCTCAGGAAGCAGAGATTGCATCTCAGGGCAAAAGAAAGGGATGAGGTAAGACCCTGCAGAGGAATGCTGCCTGATGTGTGTGCTAGTTATTGTGAGTTGGTTCAGTGTTTCTGTCAGCTGTTTTACTGGTGTCTGATTAATCCCGCTGGTCACCAGGGGTAAGCCAGGGTTTCATCTGATCTAAGAACTTTTCCTCTTTTGGACAGAAGGTGGTCTGTCCAGGTCAGGGTATGGGTCACTGGAAGGGCAGCCTTCGGAAGCCTGCGTTTCGCAGCAACCACTTGTTACAATTAGTTTAAAAAAAAAAAAAAAGCCAACATGCGGTGAATTGACACTTTTGTGGGTCCCTGAGTCTGGATGGTGCAATTGTTCTGGAAAACAATGTCAGGATCTTCATTTGAAAGTGGAGAGGGTACAATCGTATTTCAAGTAGCAAAATCCCCACGGTCTGAGCCATGTGGGGTTTCATTCCCTTCACTGTCTAGAATCCCATGTCGCTTCTCTGTACCAAATCCAAGTGTATTAAATGAAAATGCAGAGATGAAGAAGGGTTAAGTTGAGCAAGACGGCGTCTGTGCACACTGTCCTAGCCTGCTCCTCAACTGGGCTGACAAATCGTTTGCAGAATTGAAATTGGGAAAAGGTCCCTTGACTCTTGGGACAGAGTGCCCTTGGACTCTGGCAGGGTCTAGACAGTAACCCCCCTCTGCCCGCCCCACCCAATATCAATTCTGTTCTGCTTCCTCTGCAACAGAGGCCCCAGTTTATACCCAGGCACAGGTCCATGTGGAATAACAACACTGCATTTTGCAGTATTGCTAAAGGCTAAGTGTGTCCTTGAGACTAAGTCCTAGCCAAAGGCTGAAGTTGGAGGTGGTATACAACTTCTGGAAAGCATACTGTAAGGGAAGGGACATTCCCTTCTTTGCTCTCCTTTCTTCCTGCTGACTGGAATGCAGATGTGATGGCTGGACCTCTGGTGCTATAAGAAGCTGTGCTAAGGAGGTAGGGCAGCCCCTCAGAACCTATGGAGCAGAGCCACCCCACCAGCCCTGGCCACTGGAGAGAGAAATAAACTTGGGTCATTTTCAAGCCACTTTTATTTGAGGCCTTACCTTCAGACAGATGAACCTAATTCTAACAAAGGCAGATGCTAAAGAGATTCTCACTTAATCCTGCCTAGTCCAGATGAACGTTCTAAAATGTTTGACTCTAGAGACCCCACTGGAAAAGCCAAGTGAGAAGATGTCACCAGTCCCAGGTGACAAGCTGGCCTGGCCCTGTCCCAGAGGAGGGTGGTGAGTAGGATCACTAAGCTCTTGTGAGAAAAGTTGCCTCTGCAAGAAGCCACACCACCCAGTAATGCTGTCCTTTTATGCTGATTGCTGTTTGATGCAAAGCCATACAAACAAGTCTAGGGACATTTATCAGATAGACAAGGAAAACTAATTCTCCACTATTTTTTTTTTTTTTAAATTTTCAACTGATTTTTGTAGCTTTGTGTGGACTCTTCACCTGGTTAAACAGGCCCTAGAGATATAGAAAGAGAGATATTTCAACTGTATCAGCACAAAAATAAATAAATAATAACAAAGGCTAGAGGCTCCCAAAACTAAATGCCAAATGGGGAATTATTTGAGTTTAACCAATTTTCTTTTGCAAAATGAAAATGTAGGAGTTTTGCTTTCAATTTTGTGTTTTCTAATACAATTAAAGCAAGGCCTGGACTGGTATAGAGAACATGTAAAAACCACTGAATAAATGGGAGCTTCAAGTCTCTCTAAGTCCTAGTTGTTAACATCCAGCAGAGGTGGCAGGGAGCACACCGATGCCACCCCCTGTGAGGTCATCCAGATGTTACCTAAAAGGAGCTCTGATCCAGACCCCAAGAGAAGGTTCCTGGATCTCACGCAAGAAAGAATTCAGGGTGAATGCATAGAGTAAAGTGAAAGCAGTTTATTAAGAAAGTAAAGCAATAAAGAAGCCTACTCCATAGACAGAGCAGTTCCAAGGGCTACTGGTTGCCCATTTTTATGGTTATTTGTTGATGACATGATAAACAAGGGGTGGATTATTCATGCCTTCCCTTTTTAGACCAGATAGGGTAACTTCCTAACATTGCCGTGGCATTTGCAAACTGTCATGGCACTGGTGGGAGTGTAGCAGTGAAGACGACTAGAGCTCACTTTTGTCACCATCTTGGTTTTGGTGGGTTTGGGTCCTCTTCTTTACTACAACCTGTTTTATCAGCAAGGTCTTTATGACCTGTATTTTGTGCCAACTTCTTATCTCATCCTGTGACTTAGAATGTGTTAAGCATCTGGGAATGCAGCCCGGTGGGTCTCAGCCTTATTTTACCCAGCTCCCATTCCAGATGGAGTTGCTCTGGTTCACAGACCTCTGACACAGACATGGACAAAGGATATGCACATGCAAAATAATGAAATTGGACCCCCTCCATCACGCCATCCACAAAATTTAATTCAAAAAGGACTAGAGTGCTAAACATAAGAGCCAAGACTACGAAAGTCTTAAAAATCCTTAAGCTTGGATTAGGCAATGATTTCTTACACATGACACCAAAGGCACAACCCAAGGACAAAACAGATAAAGTGAACTACCTCGACTTAGACTTTTGTGCTGCACCGTCAAGAAAGTGAAAAGATGACCCACAAAATAGGAGAAAATATTGGCAAATCACGAATCTGAGAAAGAACTGGTATCCAGAATATATAAAGAACTCTCATGACTCAATAAGAAAAACACAAATGAGTCAATTAGAAATGGATAACGCGTTTGAGTAGACATTCTCCAAATAAGATATACACATAGTCAATAAATACATGAAAAGATGTTCAATATTATTAGCCCTTAGGGAAATGCAAATCAAAATTACAATGAATTACCATCTCACACTTGCCAGGATGGGCTAGAATCAAAAACACAGATAATTACAAGTGTTGGTGAGGATGAGGAGAAATAGAAACCCTCACAGTCTCCTGGTGGAAATGTAAAATGAGGCAGCTGCTTCAGAAACCAGTTTGGCAGCTCCTCAAAAGCTTAAAAATAAAGGTTCCGTAAGACCCAGTAATCATATTCCTCTGTATATATCCAAGAAGAATGAAAATGTATGTCTAAACTAAAACTAGTACACGATGTTCATAGCAGTGTTATTCATAATAGCTAAAAAATGGAAGCAACCCAAATGTCCATCACCTAATAAATGGATAAATAAAACAGGTATATCCATACAATGAAATATTATTCAGCCATGAAAAGGAATGTAGAACTGATACATGCTATGACATGGATAAGCCTTGAACACATTATGCTACATGTAAGAAGTCAGTCACAAAAGACCACATAGTACATGATTCCATTGATACAAGATGTCCAGAACAGGCAAATCTATAGAGACAGAAAATAGATTAGTGGTTGCCAGGTGCTGGTGGGAAGGGGAAATGGGTAGTGATTGCTAACGGGTATGCAATTTGTGTGGGGGTGATGAAAATATTCTAAACTTAGATTGTGGTGATAGGTACACAACTCTGTGAATATACCAACCCCATTGAGCTGCATATTTTAAATGAGTAGATTTATGCATGCAAATTATGTCTCAACAAAGATTTTTTTTTTAAAGGGAAATAGAATTGACCCAGCAGCCAAAATGAAATCAGCCCCAAAGCAAAGAACCTCTACTCATGATCTGGGGCTTTCAACCCTGCTCTCAAAGCCCCTTATTAACTGCCTGGTCTCCAGGGTCTTGTCTCAGCCTGTCTGTCTCAGTCTCTGGTTGATGCCCAAGCCTTCCTGCCTTGATTGGGCTTCCCTGGACTCTAATCTGTTTCCTGTCCAGACTCACACACTCCACCAGCCCCTTTCTGCTTACCTAGCTCCTGCTCCCACTGTGTCCTGACCAATACCTGTCTCACTGTGCATATTCCTGGTGTAACCACACTGCATCCACACAGTGACAGTTTCATTTACTGAGCACTACTACGTGCCAGCTGATGCCCCAAAAGCTTTACATGTTGTAACTTATTTAATTCTCAAAACAACTCTCCCGTTTGTTTGAAGACAGGATCTTGCTCTGTTGCCCAGGCTGGAGTGCAGTGGCATGATCATGGCTCATTGCAACCTTGAACTCCTGGGCTCAAGCCATTCTCTCACCCCAGCCTCCTGAGTACCTGGGACTAAGGTGTGTGCCACCGCACCTAGCGAGAACAACTCACTTTGATATGAGTCCTATTATTGTCTCAATTTTACAGATATAGAAAATGAGGTCAAAGAGATCACCAAGTTCACACAGTCAGTGAATGGAACAGGAGGATTTGAATCTTACTCGAGGGAGGACCCACACAACCATGGGCCACATGGCCTCCCCTGCGATTTGTTGATGATAGTTGATGGAGGCCAAGATCATGACTTCCAGATCTCTTTGGAGCCAAGTCACACTTATGCGGAAGGGCTGGACTTCTCACTCCTTCTCCTTTGAGATCTCCTTGGACCCCTTTTTCTCATTTTTTGCACACTTCTCCTTGAGATTCGTTTCGCTTCCGTACCTGCAGCCAGCACCTGTGGCTTCCCTTGGGCTACTGGAGCCCCACTTTACTCAAAGACATGGAGCTGGAAGTGCCTGGGAATTTATATTCCCCCAAGGTAGACCTGATCCTCTAACTGATGGCATGCGAGTAAGAAAAGCCCAGCTTCCTTGCTTCTACTGGGCATAACTCTGGGGTGTAATTTACACTCCACTGTCCCCTGCAGGCTCAGGTGGCAGCTACCTCAGAGCGATTTTGCCTGAGATCATACATTTGCTCGATTTCCTCCCTCTCTGCATCCTGCTTCTTCACTCACTCACCGCTTTTCCCTGGGAGCTTATCTTTCATAAATGAAGTCATTTATGAACTTTGAACTCATGAACTTTGTCTCTGGGGCTCCTGGAAACCCAGCCCAGGATAGAACCTATGTAAAGTACTGAGCATGGCCGAGAGCACATAGTATGTGCTCATTAAATGGCCACTATTCTTGGCTTTGCTGTTCTAATAATCATAGCTTATGAAGGATGCTTTTCTTTTCTCCACTAATTCTTGAGTTATGACAAAGAGGTGGGGGAAGCAGAAAACTTGAGAGCAAGTGCTATCATCACTCCCATTTTTATGAGTCAGGGAACCAGAACAGATCCTCCCACTTTGGCTCCCAAGTAGCTGAGATTACAGGCACACACCACCATGCCTGGCTAATTTTTGTATTTTTTGTCAAGACAGGGTCTGGCCATGTTGCCCAGGCTGGTCTTGAACTCCTGAACTCAAGAACTGTGTTGTAAGACAGGGTCAGTGTTGGATTCCACCCCTGTTTTCTTCTCTTAAGAGCTATTCAGCTCTTACACCAGATAGCTGATGCTCCCATCATATAATAACTTTCACATCTGGCCTTGAAGGTACCAGCTGATATATTTTTTTAAAATTTAAGAAGATTTGAGAGAAGTTAGAGGATTTAGGCCTCCAAGCAGCTAGCTTCTAATGCTTTCCCAGTCTTGCCTCCTACAAATAAAAATCGAATATTTATTGAGAGTAAAATGTGCAAGTATAAAATACCTCTTATAACCACATATCAAATGACGGTCCTTGTCATACAACAAGGGCTTTCCTAAGTGCTTTAGAGATGTTGATTAATTCAAACTTCTCAACAGCTCTGTGAAGCAAGCGCTATCATCACTCCCATTTTTATGGGTCAGGGAACCAGAACAGAGAGGTGATGTCACATGCCCAGGTTCACCCAGGCTGGTTGTGAACTTGAGCACTGTGGCTCCGAAGTCCATGTTCTAAACCATGAGGCTATTCCACCTTCTTGTAATAGAACAGGGTGGTCTCATGAGTAGGCAAAGGAAGCTGTCGAAGTCCGTATCCTTTGAGCGCCTGCTCTATGCAAAGAGGTCCAGTTGCCTGAAAGAACTACTATTACCGTTCACATGCGCACATGCACAGACACACACATACACACACACTCACCCTAACCTCCCCCCAGAGCCAGAGCCTGACATTACCACTGTCTGGTTATGTCTCCAGGTCTCAGGTAAGGCTACCATGACTAGGTAAACCCACGCATGACCATGAATAGCTCTTGGTATTCATAACCCCAGGCATACTCATTCTGTTGCATTGCCCGGCAATTCTCCAATAAAACTATGATCTCATCTCTTCTGATAGTTTCTTCTCTGTGGAAGTCAGAAAGTGTGCTCGGAGTATCTGTGTTTCGTAGCACCTCAGAAGTTTCCTGCACAGAGGTGCTCAGAAAGCCTTTGGTGGATGCGTGAATGAGGGACAAGGGAGAGGTCCACTCAATGGTTTTCCAACTGTGTTCTGAGGAACCCCGGGGTTCCACGGAGGTCCTGCAGGTCCACCAGGAGGTCAAGAGAAAGGCCACGCAAGGGGGATGACAGAGGTATCCTTCTCCCCATCCTGTCCTGCCTCTAGACCCCTTGCCCACCCTCTTCTCACTTCAACCAGAGAAGCTCTGCCTCAATGTTTTTCACATCTTTAAATGTCTGCCACTCAAACAATATTTGAAAACCCCTTTTTGAAGGGAGGTTAGATGACCAGAGTCTCCACGTTCCCACTGCTCAGCCTGCAATGAATATGCTGATGGGGCCTGTGACATTCTGACCTCCCACCACCCTTAAGACCCCTGTCTTGCTCCCTGATGATGTGGGTTTTTTGTTTTGTTGTGTCGTGTTGTAAGACAGGGTGTTGCTGTGTTGTCCAGGCTGGAGTGCAGTGGCACAACCACAGCTCACTGCAGCCTCGACCTCCTGGGCTCAAGCGATCCTCCCACACTGGCCCCCGAGTAGCTGAGATTACAGGCCCACCACCATGCCTGGCTAACTTTTGTATTCTAATTTTTGTATTTTTTGTTGAGACAGGGTCTGGCCATGTTGCCCAGGCTGGTCTTGAACTCCTGAACTCAAGCAATCTGACCATCTTGGCCTCCCAAAGTGCTGGGATTACAGGCGTGAGCCATGGTGCCCGGCCTCCTGATGTTTGACACATGAGTCACGGCCCCTTCTGGGGGCTCTGACTCTGCTAAAGTCTTCTAAACTCTCCTAAACAGATGCCGAGCCAGCTTGAGATTGACCAGGATGAAGGTGTCTGTTTTTCAGTCATCCAGATACAGTGGCCTGTCATTGGGTCCTTTCCCTGCATTCCTGCACTTGAGCCTTGCTTTTAGGCACGGGAAAGCTCAGGCCAGTCAGTCTTAGTGTGTCTTGGTGAGTCTGGTGAGACCTTGGTGCCAGGTGCCTAGGGAGCATTCTCTATGCTGCTTCTTCCTGGAGCCCTTGGGGTCTCTGAGTGCGGTTCCCCGGCCAGCAGCATCACTATCTCCTGGGATCTTGTTAAAAATGCAAATTCTGAGGCCCACCCCAGACCTGCTGAGTCTGACTTGGGAACTCTGGAGTAGGACCCTGCAGTCTGTGTGTTAATGAGCCCTCCAGGTGACTCTGTGGCTCATGGGAGGTCAAGAGCCTCCGCTGCAGATCATTAGAGTCAGGAATGTCCATTCAGTTTTCTGTGTATCCTCCTGTGAGTCAGTAACCAAGTGGTAATCAAGCTCTGTGTCTTGGAACTGGAAAGGGTTTGGGCAGAGTCCATTAGGATCATATATATTTGCATATTATGACTGGAGGAACCTGTTCAGACCACACAAAGGTATATGAAAACCAGAACCCATGTGTTGCCCATTCAAGAAAAACCCTCAGCAACTTTTTGTATCTAGGTCTTCCAAGAAAGAAAACATCAGGACCAGGCACTGTGGCTCACACTTGTAATTCACACTTTGGGAGGCCGAGGTGGATGGATCACTTGAGACCAGGAGTTTGAGACCAGCCTGGGCAACATAGTGAAACCCCATCTCTACAAAAAATACAAAAATTAGCTGGGCATGGTGGCATGCACCTGTAGTCCCAACTACTCAGGAGGCTGAGGTGGGAGAATCACTTGAGCCTGGAAGGTCAAGGCTGCAGTGAGTCATGATCACACCACTGTACTCCAGCCCGAGCAACAGAGCAAGACCCTATCTTAAAAAAAAAGAAAGAAAAAAATAAGAAAGAAAACACTGGGCAGGATTCTATTTAGTTCTGCCCCCAAAGCCAGGAATCCTGGGAATGTTGAAAAGCCACATGGTGTCCTGGTGTCCAAAGCCATCCAACAGGACAGGATCAGAGCGACTTGGCTTTGGGAAATGCCCTCCTTTCCAGGGAATGCTAGGAAGCTATAATCACCTGACACTTGGAAATGCTCACTTCGTTCTTTTTGAAGTAAGTTGTTTATTTTCACTGGTAGCTAGAGATCCTGAATATTCTATCAAGCTTTTCAAGTACTATGGACTCCAGAAATGCTAAGGAAGGAATACTTAATGGGAGAAATTTGCTCTACGGTGTTCTCAGAACACTGAAATGCCTCGACCTATTAAGTCCTGTGAGTTCTCAGTTTCTATGAGGTGCTTCACTCTTAAAACTATGCCAGGCCTTTAATTCTCTGTGGCTATTTTTTCTGTATGGTTTTTGTTTTTTTGAGAGAAAGTCTCACTCTGTCACCCAGGCTGAAGTGCAGTGGTGTGATCTTCGCTCACTGTAGCCTCCGCTTCCGAGGTTCAAGTGCTCCTCATGCCTCAGTCACCCAAGTAGCTGGGACTACAGGCGTGTGCCACCATGCCCGGCTAACTTTTGCATTTTTAGTAGAGCCAGGGTTTCAGCATGTTGGCCAGACTGCTCTTGAATGCCTGGCCTCAACTGATCCACACACCTTCAGCTGCCCAAAGTGCTGGGATTACAGGTGTGAGCCACCACACCTGGCAATACAAAGTAAGGCTTCACAGATGCTGATTTTTGGTTATCACTTTTCTCTTCAGTGTCTGTTTGCAAATTCTTTGACATATTTTCTCATGGACGTGCATTATGTCTTTCCAAAAGCATGCAGTCCTTTCCCCACTGCACGCCGTTCTGTGAAAACACACTACCATGTGTGCGCGAGATGGAGGGAAGTCACTTCAGAAAGGCATTCAACTCCAAATTGGAATCACATTATTTAAACGCACCAACAAAGAACAAATGCATTTCTCAATTATAGACCCCATCTGTGAGGTGCTTTCAAAACATGCAGTTTTGCAGCCAGATATTTGATCACATTCTTAAATCATCTTGAAACAGTAGTTGCCCCCTGCCCCTCTCCACGTTTGCTTGTGCAATATGATAGCATTGCATGTTTCACTTTTTAAGTTAAACACATTTCCCATTTACTCCAACCGGCAACAAAGTGACTCCAAACCATGGAGGGTGGCAATAAGCAGTGATAACAGCCTCTTGGAAAGAATTGTCACCAGTCAACTTGAACCTTCTAGTCCCCAGGCTGGAATCAATTTTCTCTGGCTGAAACAACTGCCCCTTCCTCCGGGGAGGTGGAGGCTGCATGCATCATTAGCACCATGTGGAGGGAGTCCTGTTATCAAAACTCCACAGCTGTAATGTCAAGAAACCAGGGGAGACTTCAGAAGCCATTTGTTACGGGTTGAATTGTGTTCCTGCAAAAGACATTGAAGTCCTAACCCTCAGTACCTGTGAACGTGACCTTATTTGGAAACAGGGTCTTAAGATCAGATCATCAGGGTTGGCACAAATCCAATATGGCTGGTGTCCTTATAGAAAGGGGAAATTTGAACGGAGAGACACACGCACAGGGAGAATGCCACGTGAAGATAAAGGCAGAGATTGGGATGTTGCATCTGTAAGTGAAGAAATGGCGAAGATTGCAAACCGCCAGAAGTTGGGAGAGGGGAATGAGAGAGAGTCTACCACAGAGGCTTCAGATGGACCAATTGTGCAGACACCTCGATCTTGGATTTCCAGCCTCTAGAACCGAGACAACAAATTTTTGTTGCTGAAGCCACCCAGTTTGCAGTGCTTCATTGCAACAGCCCTAGGAAATTACCATGCAGTCCACCTAAGTCTACAGATGAGCATCTGAGTCCCACTAGTTAGGTAGTTATGGCAAAACTAAGACTTTTTAGAGCCTGATTTGGTATCCAACAAACTTTCCATTATTGTATCACTAAACTCACCACCAGAGGCAATAATCATAGGCTTTGCCCCGAGAGATCGCTGGAGCATCCCTCTCCAGGGCTTGTTTTCAAATCAAAATCTCCCTCTCAAGCACCAAGGGGCTGAGAGTACAAAGACTCCCAAGATTCAGCCCTTTTGACCAGCAGGTCTCCCCATGGCAAAGGTTTATTTAGCTCCAGTGTCAGGAAGTTTTGCTGAGGCTCTTTGGGTAGAAGAATGGGAGAGGAACCAAGACTGGTTAATGAGGGGCTGAGATGAAAGAGAAACAGTTGAATCTGTCTTCTTTCTTCTGACCCTCCGGACCAGGGTGGTGTGAAGACAAATACAAAAATACCTTGATGGTCACCAGTCGCCTCCTCTCTTGAGCGCCCTCTGGTGTTCTCAAGTAAGACAGCAGTAGCTCATTAAGGTTGGAGAGGTGCCTGAGCAAAGGCGCAATTCCTTTATTTAGAAAGCAGGAGGGGCCGGGCGCGGTGGCTCAAGCCTGTAATCCCAGCACTTTGGGAGGCCGAGATGGGCGGATCACAAGGTCAGGAGATCCAGACCATCCTGGCTAACATGGTGAAACCCCGTCTCTACTAAAAATACAAAAAAAAAAACTAGCCGGGCGAGGTGGCGGGCGCCTGTAGTCCCAGCTACTCGGGAGGCTGAGGCAGGAGAATGGCGTGAACCCGGGAGGCGGAGCTTGCAGTGAGCTGAGATCCGGCCACTGCACTCCAGCCTGGGCGACAGAGCGAGACTCCGTCTCAAAAAAAAAAAAAAAAAAAAAGAAAGAAAGCAGGAGGAATTCTTTTGGGTAACTCATTTTCAGAGTTTAATATCCTCCAACTTTCCAAGGACAACAGAGGCAGCAATTCTGAGCTCAAATTTTGGTTTGCTTGCTCACTGTTTCCAGCATTCTTTCTGACCTCAAATTTCACTACCGCGTGTCTTTTACGCTGATTTTTCCTGTTCCACTGACCTTGCCCATACGTCACATACACCGGTCCTGAGAAAAAGGGAAAAGACTCTGACCCCACATCCCTGGGCACACAGGCAGAGTCGGGCTAGTCTCTAAAGCAGAGTTTCTCAACCTTGGCACTGCTGACATTGGGGCCTGACCACTCTCTGTTGTGGAGGCTGCCCCGTGCCCTGCAGAACCTTTAACAGCATCCCTGGCTGTTAAACCCAACAGAGGCCAGCAGCACCCCCCTCACCTTGTCACGGCTAAAGATGTTTCCAGATATGGCCAAATGTACCCTTATGTTCCCTAGAAGGTAAAAATCACACCATCAATTGACCTAATGTGCTCTCTCTCAGTATACAATTTTTTTTTGGAGACAAAGTCTCACTCTGTCACCCAGCCTGGAGCGCAGTGGGCAATCTCGGCTCACTGCAACTTCCACCTCCTGGGCTCAAGCAATGATCCTGCCTCAGCCTCCTGAGTAGCTGGGATTACAGGCAGGTGCCACCAAGCTCGGCTAATTTTTTTGTGTTTTTAGTAGAGATGGGGGTTTCACCATGTGGGTCAGGCTGGTCTCAAACTCCTGACCTCGTGATCCACCCACCTCGGCCTCCCAAAGTGCTGGGATTACAGGCATGAGCCACCACGCCCGGCCAGTATACATACTTTAAAAGCACTTTCCCCTCAATGAAAATGAAAGTACCACTCAAAGTTCTTTTTGATTTTTGGATGTCATTTACAATTGTATGTGTGAGTGTGCGCATGTGAGTGTGTGTGTGTGACAGGGTTTCACTCTGTCGCCCAGACTAAAGTGCAGTGGCACAATCTCAGCTCACTGCAACCTCTGCCTCCTGGGCTCAAGCCTCAGTCTCCCGAGTAGCTGGGACCACACGTGCATGCCACCACGCCCGACTAATTTTTGTAGTTTTAGTAGAGAAGGCGTTTCACCGTGTTGCCCAGGCTGGTCTTGAACTCCTGAGCTTAAGCAATTCACCTGCCTTGGTCTCCCAAATTGCTGGGATTACAGGCGTGAGCCACCGTGCCTGGGCATCAGAAGTACTTTTATGAGCTAGCCTCTGAAGTCACATACCATCACTCCTTAAATATCCTATTGCTTACACAGGTCAGCTCTATGTATATGGGAGGGGACTATACAGGATGTGATTGCCAGGAAGTGAGAATTACTAGGGGCCATCTTGGAGGCTGGCTATCACACTGCTGAGATAAGGAGGGTGCAAGTGTTTGCCACTAGGCAGTGTAGACAACAAAGTGGCGGCGGTAGGGGTAGATGCAGGTGACTACCAAAGGCTGTGATGTGGAGTGGATGTTCCTTGCCCAGCCGGGAAGAGCCTTCCTCCATTTTGAATTGCCATTTGCGACTAAGTCCTGTTTATCTCTCTCCAGAATCCAGGAGCATAGCTGTCACCTTGTGTCTTTGACAGAAGCAACTAAACATCGCAGAGGAGACACAGTGTGTCTGTCTTCTATCTGGTTACCAGAAAATCATCCATAAAAATGAGCTACTCCCCAGCTCATCAAATCTCCCAGGTGCATGCGCACAAGAAACTGTCCCACGGGACTCCTCTCATGCACATTTGCTTGTAAGATTTATGCCAGATTTCTCACCAACCAAACCTGCCCCGTCTGCCCCCAGAGGAAAACAAAGCAAAGGATGTTTCTGTTCATTGCTTCTTGTTTCCTTGTTGAATGTTTATGAGATCAGGCCAAAGTCTCCCATGTGTAACAACTCCTAGAAATTATCCCAAAGCAACACCAAATGCTGCATAAGTCTCGAGCATAATCTTTTAGATTTAAGGGTAAGCCCTAATACTACCTGCCGTGGGTTGAATTGTATCCCACCAAAAGATATGCTCAAGTCCTAATTTCCAGGACCTCAGACAAATGTGACCTTATTTGGAAACAGAGCCACTGCAGATGTAATTCAGATGAGGTCATACTGGAGTAGGGTGGGCCCCTAATCCAGCATGTCTGGTGCCCCTGTAAGAAGAGAGCCATGAGAAGACAGTGACACAAGGAGAAAGCTGTGTGAAGATGGAGGCAGAAATTGAAGTGATGCAGCCACAGGTCACAGCAGGTCCGAGGCTACCAGAAACTGGGAGAGAGAAGGCATCCTCCATAGAGACCTCAAAGAAAGCACCTTGATTTCAGACTTCTAACTTCCAGAGTTTTCAGATAATAAGTTTTTGTGTTTTAGGCCACCCAATTTGTAGCACGGCATCTGCTGTTTCCACAACTGTGCATTCAACCAGCCACAGGTGGAATATATTTGAAAGAAAATGATACAAAATAACAATACAACCATAAAAAAATACAAATAAAAACAATACAGTATAACAACTATTTGCATAGCAGTTACATCGTGTTAGGTACTATAAGTAATCTAGAGATAATCTAAAATATATGGGAGGATGTGCATAGGTTATATGCAAATACTATGCCATTTTATATCAGGGACTTGAGCATCCTCCAATTCTGGTGTCCTGTGAGGGTCCTGAAACCAATCCTCCACAGAAACCAAGAGATGGCTGTATGGTACGTTGTTATGGCAGCCCCAGACAATGAATACACTATTGTTATGGTGAAATTACTTCTCTCCATTGTAAACATTTTTAATGAAATGAAGTAGACTTTCCTGACTTTTTTTTTCGCTTTTGCTGCTGCTGCTCCTGATTCCTGCAGATCACTGCCATTATTATTTAATACTACAGCATAGCATTTATCAAGCAGAGAAACAAAATTATTTTGACCCCCAAACTGGGTTTTCATCCAATGACCTAATAACGCAATATAACTGCTTAGGAGAAACATTGCAAAATCGACACAGATAAAAACAATTACGTGATATTTTGAGGAACTGCAGCAAGTGTGGAAAGGAAAGTGTATGAGCCTGTTCTCAAGCTGCTATGAAGAAATACCTGAGACTGGGTAATTTATAAAGGAAAGATGTTTAATTGACTCACAGTTCCACGGGGCTGGGGAGGCCTCAGGAAATTTACAATCATGGTGGAAGGGGAAGCAAACACATCCTTCTTCACACGGCAGCAGCAAGGAGAAGTGCCGAGCGAAGGGGGAAACGCCCCTTATAAAGCCATCAGATCTCGGGAAAACTCACTATCACGAGAACAGGATGAGGGTTAGGGCCCCCATGATTCAATCACCTCCCACCTGGTCCATTCCATGACCCATGGGGATTATGGGAACTACAATTTAAGATGAGATTTGGGTGGGGACACAGCCAAACCATATTAGGAGGCTTTTCAAAGGAAACCTGGCTATCAATCATCTAGGGAGGGTTTCCACCTGCCAGCTGAGAGTTGCAGCAGCAGAGCCCTGGGGAGAGGAGCTGGCAGGTAAACGCATGACTGTGAGTCACACAGGAGGCCTCATTTCCAGCCCCCACAATTGTTTGTGACCTGGGCAAACGGCTTAGCCTTTTGCACCTACATCTGCTAATCTGTGAAATGGTGATAATTCCTGCTGCATGACAACACAAGCAGGGGTTTAGCACCATGCCTGGCACACAGTAAGCTCCCAGTAAGTGGATTGCTACTGCACTTTCCTGATGCCACCGTTACATCACAACCATCATCTTCAGTGATCACAGAAGATAGTCCCAGTGACGCAGAGAAGACAACGAGGCCACGTGTTCACCAAGCTCAAGGAGGCAGCTGGCGAAGGGTCACAAATGCGGCTTCAAATGGTGGAAATGGACTCTGTCACTAATTGGTTCTTCCCGTTATGTGACTTTGATTGAGTCCTCTAGCCTCTCTAGAGGTGAAATATGGAGGAAAATGAATCAAATATTGAAATACTCAGCCTATAGGGTTATTTTGAAAATTTAATAGGAATATATGTGAAAGAGCATTCTGGAATATAGTAAAGGCTCTGCAAATAACTTTTGAATATAAATAGTGATTTTATTCACAATAATAAAGGTAGCATTAAATATAAGTATATATGTTTGACACATATCTTGGAGGTTTCTCTCCTAACCACAGATTGGAATAATGTGTTCTGTTAATTGGACCAGTGGTATCATAATAAGTTAGCATTAGATTAACTGAAAATATAAAAACAGATTAGCAGAGGTTGCAGTGAGCCAAGATTGTGGCACTGCATTCCAGCCTGGGTGACAGAGCGAGACTCCATCTCAAAAAAAAAAAAAAAAAAGTACTTCTGGCTTCTGCCTTGCTCCCTCTTGGATCACCATCTAAGAGGGAAGCCAGTTGCCATGTTTTGAGGCCATTCAAGCAGGCTGTGAACAGCCCATCAGGGAGGAATTCAGGTTGTCCATCAACAATTAGCACCAACTTGCCAGGTATGTGAGTGTGCCTCCTTGAAGCAGACCCTGCAGCCCCGGTCTAGCTTTCAGATGACTACAGCCTCAGGTGACAAATGACAGGAACCTCAAGAGGGACCCTGAGCCAGAATCCACCCAGCTAAACTTCTCCTGAATCCCTGACCCATGGAACTGGGAGATAAAATAAGGTTTGTTGTTGTTTTAAGCCCATAAGTTTTAGGGTGTTTAATTACACAGCAATGGATAACTAATATGGGGAGAGTCTTCCCCACTAACCCTGTAAGGCCAGTAGGACAGAGTTCCCAATGAGGAAATATCCCTTGTCGCTATAATTGGAACCTGATGTTGCCCTTTCCAACCTAAAAGACTTGAACAGAGCAGAATTCCTTCACCCTGGCGCTGTGGGGTTTATTTTGTCAGTGCCCTAAGAAACAAGCCAGTTTTCTGAATTCTAAGTATGTAATCAGCCAACTACAATGTCTGGGCTAAAGAAGCTGGGCCCCAAGCGGCTCTTACCTGGAGGGCTGGGCCTATGACCCAATAATTATGCTAATAGACCTGGAAACATACTATGAGGGTTGTACATCCCCACTGAAGTTCTTCAACTGAGGACAGTATTAAACTGCAGCATGAGACCCCTTAAGGAAGACCCGTTTGCTGCCTGGATGGTTGGAGACATGGATCACGTTACTGGGGCTGTGGTGGATCCATCTATGGAATGGGGGGCACCCAAAGCTGCAGGAAGCTTCTGTTAAAGATCAGCAGAGGTTGCCTTGGGTTCTTCATGTCCCCCTGCATACTACAGGTCATGCCAGTCACCTAGCAGACAGAAATACCGAGGAGCTGGCTGTGAATTTGTCTTTTAAATAAATGGTCCTTCCCATATGAAAATTATCCTCAACGGGAAGCTACACCCTTTGAATGCCTTCTCTCCTAAATTGATTCCCAAACTTGACTATGCATTAGACTCACCCAGAGAATCTCCCAAAAATGCAGATTTCAGGAGCCCATTCCAAGCAGCTCTTAGTTAGGCCCAAAAAGATGGCTCTTGTTTTCTAGCTGCTCTCATGATTTTAATTTGCAAACAGATTTGAGAACCACTTGTCAGCCAACTTACGTGACAAATCCATTTCAAGTCCCTAGTCAAACATCATGGTGAGGAAGCCCCCAGACTGGTCTGCCCAAATTACAACAGTACAGTGGGAGACATTGGTCTAACAGCCCCCTTACTAAAAGCATCACAAAGCCTCGGTGCTAACTCTTGCCCAGGGAGTGTCAGAATTCTGTCCCCCAGCTCCCTTCCTCAGGCAGTTAATGATGGGGTTAAACATAAGAGTTTTGCAATCAGACAGGTCAGACCTGGGCCCGTGATACTCAAGAGCTATATACCGGCCAGGTGCGGTGGCTCATTCCTATAATCCCAGCACTTTGGGGGGCCAAAGTGGGCGGATCACCTGAGGTCGGGAGTTCAAGACCGGCCTGACCAACATGGAGAAACCCCGTCTCTACTGAAAAAAAAAGAAAAATACAAAATTAGCCAAGCATGGTGGTGCATGCCTGTAATCCCAGCTACTCGGAGGCTGAGGCAGGGAATCACTTGAATCCAGGAGGCAGAGGTGGTGGTGAGCTCAGATGGCGTGATTGCACTCCAGCCTGGGCAACAAGAGCAAAACTCCATCTCAAAAAAAAAAAGAGCTACATACCATTGGGTCAGTGACCTCACTTGGCTAAGCCTTGGTTTACCCATCTGTAAAATGGAGGTTGGATGATTTTGTTAAGGCTGTCATAGCAAAATACCATGAACTGGGCGGCTTAAACAACAGATTTTTATTTTCTCACAATTCTGGAGGTTAGAAACCTGAGATGAAGACATCAGCAGGGTTGGTTTCTTCCAAGGCCTCTAACCTTGGGTGTAGACAGCCACCTTCTTGTGCTGTCACATGGACTCCCTCTGTGTATTCCTGTGTCCTAATTTTTTTTCTCATGATGACACCAATCATATTGGATTAGGGTCCCCTCATATGACCTCATTTTAACTTAATTGCCTCTTTAAAGACCATATCTCCTGTTACGGTTACAATCCTAGGTAATGGGGAATTAGGGCTTCAACATATGAATTTTGGGGGTACAATTCAGCCCAGAACAGAGGTAATATGGTCATGATTAAATAAGATAAGGCACCTGAAACCGAGGCTGTTGGATGTTCTCAGAAAATGTAAACTCCTGTTTCCGCGCCTACCAATTTTGGTGGCACTATGTAAAAAAATCACCTTCAAGAAGTGGGTGGCACACAGGAAAACTGGCTTTGCTTTCAGGCAATAATCTCCTTAAAACATCTGGTTCGCCCCCACCCCTACCCTGCAACATGTGCAAATCAACCCTGACGCTGGAGTCTGAGCAGCTGCAGCCACACAGCCTGTTTCCTGACGGGGCCTTTGCCGGAGGCTGCGTGGAATCTGAGCTTAACACTTGAGACTGGGCTTCTTTTCACAGGCGCTGAGGGCTCAAGCACTTTGTTGCATCTAATCCTTTTTCAGAAGAAGGGGAAAGGCATTTTAATGCGGCCACAAAATCCTCACTTTGGGCTTGCAAAGGGCCCCGGTGGATTTTCACACTTGGCCTGGTCTCCCTGCAAGGTACCAGAAGCAAGGCCAGCTACCCACACGTGGGACCATCTGACGGTGCAAGGAACAGGGGACCATGGGCCCCTGGAGCCTGAGGGTGCACTCCATGTGGACTGAACTTTTGCTTCTTGGGTGTGGTCTGCTCTGAAAGCCCGCTGCAAGATGATGTCCCCTCTCTGCACCACGAGGGAGCCCAGCACCCCCAAAACACACTGCTGCAGAGGCTGGGGCAAAGGAACTCATCCCTGTGCTTCCGTGTTACTCATTAGGGTGCTAAGGTGAAAGGAAGTGGATTTTGTGTTTTTTTTGTTTTTTTTTTTTCTTTTTGAGACAGTCTCATTCTCACCCAGGCTAGAGCGCAGTGGTGTGATCTCGGCTCACTGCAACCTCCACCTCCTGAGATCAGGCATTTCTCCTGCCTCAGCCTCCTGAGTAGCTGGGACTACAGGCACCCACCACCACACCGGGCTAATTTTTTGATTTTTGGTAGAGATGGGGTTTCACCATGTTGGCCAGGCTGGTCTCGAACTCCTGATCTCAAGTGATCTGCCTGCCTTGGCCTCTCAAAGTGCTGGGATTACAGGCGTGAGCCACCGTGCCTGGCCAAGAAGTGGGTTTTTGGGAGCCTTCAAAGCAGGCAAATGCAAAGTACCACAACCAAAAATGCTGACCAAGCCCCAGGTGGCCTCGAGACCTCGGGGTGAATGCACAGCGCCCTCTTGTCCACAGCTGTGCTTCGGAGCCCACAGTCTGCTGTAAAAGGATGCTGGCTTGTAAGAGATGAGGGTAGGCAGGGAGAAACCTGGATGTGAGTTTGGAGATCTGGGCAAGGAATTTTCATCTCTGGGTCTCTGGTTCTTCATTTGGTTACATCAATGACCTGTAGTATTCTAGCTCTAATGTTTATGACTACCAAATTCCATCCGCACCTAGACTAACTAGACATGATGCTTCTGGTTCAGCCCAGCTAGCAATGAAGCATCAGATCAGAATGGTGACATCTACTTTTGAAAAGGGAGACATTGAGAGAGAGAGAGAGAGAGAATAAAGCAACATGCTATCTCAGCAAACCAAGCTCAGAGACCCATGTTTCTGTCTGGAATTATGGAATTATGGACGTCCATAACTTCCCCTGTTTCTCTGAGGGGAATAACCTGGCACAGATCCATGGAAGTTGTCTTGTTGTTTGTTATTCAATTGGTCTCGGGTAAGGTCCAGGCATCTGTATTTTGCACACTCCAAGTAATTTAATTGCTTGCCAAATTATGGAGGTCTCTGTTTTAAACCATTGCCTCTTGCCTAACCAGACTTTCTGGTCTTGCCTTTTTCCAGACTTTTGGTATCCTAATCTGAACAAAATCATCTCCTAATCTGAATAAAATCACTACCCACGTTTATAAAGTGGCCCAAGCTACCCTTCGTCTAGATTCTACCATTAACAGAAGCTTCACCAAGGTATAGAAAGATTAAGACAGTAGCCCAGGGAGCCATTTATATTCTCAAAATTGAGCTGAATCTTAGCAGAATGGGCAACAGGCCTTGCTTGATGGGCTTCCTGGGCCTGGCTTTGCTTTGAATTTTGGCCTCAAACATTGCAGAAGCTCTCTTTGCCTCTCAAGATATGAAATATCCAAATGGGCAAAGTCTAGCATGAAGACAAAGCTCGGTCTTCAGTCCCATGACACACATTACCAGGAAACTAGACTGCAAACCCCAAGGCCCAAGACTCCCTCTGCCTGGGGGTGTCGGGCGTGGAACTGGCACTCAACGCCTTCCTGGTGGCAAGTGTTGCTTGATGAAACCAAAGTGTCCTCTAGGTTTCCTCATGCTTGTTAGGAACCAGGCCGCACAGCAGGAGCTGAGCAGCAGGCGAGCAAACCAAGCTTCGTCTGTATTTACAGCTGCTCCCCATCACTCGCATTACTGCCTCAGCTCCACCTCCTGTCAGATCAGCAGCAGCATCAGATTCTCACAGGAGCATGAACTGTATTGTGAACTACGCATGCAAGGGAGCTAGATTGCTGCTCTTTATGAGAATCTAATGCCTGATGATCTGTCGTGGTCTCCCCTCACCCCTGGACGGGACCATCTAGTTGCAGGAAAACAAGCTCAAGTTCCTACTGATTCTACATGATGGTGAGTTGTGTAATTATTTCATTGTATATCACAGCATAATAATAATAGAAATAAGTGCACAATAAGTGTGTACTTGATGCACTTAAATTATTCTGAAACCATTCCCCGCACCCCATCTGTGGAAAAATTGTCTTCCATGAAACTAGTCCCTGGTACCAAAAAGGCAGGAGCAAAAGCTGGGCGTGGTGTCTCACGCCTGTAATCCCAGCACTTTGGGAGGCCGAGATGGGTAGATCATAAGGTCAGGAGTTCGAGACCAGCCTGACCAACATGACGAAACCCCGTCTCTACTAAAAATGTGAAAAATAACCAGGCATGGGGGTGGTCACCTGTAATCCCAGCTACTCAGGAGGTTGAGGCAGGAAGATCACTTGAACCTGGGAGGCGGAGGTTGCAGTGAGCCGAGATTGTGCCACTGCACTCAGCCTGGGTGACAAGAGCAAGACTCTGTCTAAAAAAAAAAAAAAAAAAAAAAAAAAGTTAGACAACAAAGAATGAATGATGAAAGTAATATGTGTATTAGGCAGAAAACTTGGAAAATATAAAAAAAAAATCTAAAACAAAACAAAAGCAACTCTTATCCTAACACCTAGAGATAGCCATTGTTAATATTTTCTGGCCCATCTGCTCTACATTTTGAGTAGATAAAATGTATGGTTAGACCCCTTGTCTTTCAAGTCCTGCACTTTCTCCAGCCTCTACTCTTTTCTCCTCTGTAGTTCTTTAATGGGTTATTTCTCAGAAAAGAATGTCACACTCATTCACACCAAGGTATAATTGAATAATAATAGCTGAGAGTATTACTTTGACTAGGCAAGTTCTATTTTTAACAGACTTAAAGCTTTCAGATGAGAGAAAAAAGCAGTTAGCACTTCTCCCCTGCCACCTCCTCTATCTCAGCTATCTCAGAGTCCACTACACTTGGAATGATGAGATCTGAAGTCTAGGCCCAGCACTGTCACAGTCAGCCATTATTGTTACCTTGGACAAGTAATTTCACTTTCTTATGTCTTTTCTGTAAAGTAAAAGAGGTTAAGCCAGAAAGTAATAACTCAATAAGGTCCAACACTTTTTTTTTTTTTTTTTTTTGAGACGGAGTTTCACTCTTGTCGCCCAGGTTGGAGTACAATGGCGCGACCTTGGCTCACGGCAACCTCTGCCTCCCAGGTTCAAGCGATTGTCCTGCCTCAGCCTCCCAAGTAGCTGGAATTATAGGCGCCAACCACCACGCCTGGCTCATTTTTTGTATTTTTAGTAGAGACGGGGTTTCACCATGTTGGCCAGGCTGGTCACAAACTCCTGACCTCGTGATCCACCCGCCTTGGCCTCCCAAAGTGCGGAGATTACAGGCATGAGCCACCGCGCCCGACCAGGTCAAACACTCTATTCCATAATTGAATGTGCATATATATGCACTTATATATAATATTTAATATCTATTATAATTATATCTTATATGTAAATATATATTTAGGTATTTAATATTTTATTATACAAATTTCAAACAAATTAAAAATAGAGGAAATAGCACAAATTACCTCTATTTACCCATCATTGGGCCACAAAAAGCATCAATTCCTGGTCCTCTGATTTTACTTACACTGCCACCTATTTCTCTTCAAGTATCAGGTTATTTTGAAGCAAATCCCAAACATTACACCATCTCATATGTACATATTTAGTATATATCTTTAAAAGAGAAGAAGTCTTTATTTAAACAAAATGATTGTCATGCCTGAAGAATGAAAAATAATTTCAATTTCATCAAATAACCATTCAGTGGAACTGAATGTGTTTTTGTGCATATTTATGTAGGCATGTTCAGGATTTTGTTTTATTTTGTGTGGTTTCAGGAGCCAAATCTACAAGTTCCACCTAAGCCTTTCCTAGACGCAGGGAGTACTAATAATGTCTTAGTCTGGGCGGCCCCCAGGTGGGGCTTGGAACAATAAAGTAAACAATACTAAGTGCCAGGCACTCAGTACATTGCTAAGAAGAGCTGTTGGTGCCTTGCAGTAAGAGGGTGGGAGAGAACAAAGAAGTTATCTTTGGGAAGCCTGACCCTGATCAGAAAAACTTCATCAAGGAGATGCGGCATAACCTGGGGCTTAAACTTAGGGGTATGCAAGAAGGAGAAAGGGATGATGTGAGAACAAAGAGAAAAACCAACTCACTGGGAGGCTGAGGCTGGGAGATCACTTGAGTGCGGGAGTTCAAGACCACCCTGGGCAACATGGTGAAACCCTGTCTCTATAAAAAATTACAAAAATTGGCTGGGGATAGTGGCACATACCTGTGGTCCCAGCTACGTGGGAGACTGAGGCAAGAGGATCGCTTGAGCCCAGGAGGTCAAGGCTACAGTGAGCTGTGATTGTACCACTGCACTCCAACCTGGGCCCTGTCAAAAAAGCAAAAGAAAAAAAAAGAGAAAAGAAAGAAAGAAAGAGAGAGAAAAGGAAGGAAAGGAAAGAAAGGAAAGAAGAAAAGAAAAACCAACTCATTTGACTTCACAAGCTAATTTCCATGAAGATGGGAAACATGGGGCAGTGTGAGGTTGTATTAATCTCTTATTCATCTACTTGTCAAACTTGTATTGAAATCTACATAACACCCTAATTAGATTTAATGTGTGTCAGGGTGGGTGGGGGGAGATGGTACAAGAAATAGAGACACAAAGTTGGAAAGAGGCATTGAGAAGGAAGCGCTCAGTGTTTGTTGCATAAATTCTCATAGTGGGTGGTGACATGATAAATCTGAATAATTTTTATATATAGTAACGAAGTAACTCGGTAGTTTCATGAAACAAGTTGTCCTGTACCGAGGAGGGATCTAGGATAGAGGCAGATTCTAGCACTTAGGGTAGACCAACCTGGAACTGTTCCATTGCAAAATAGTGGCCTGCTGGTCCCTGGAGGTAATTTGTAGTCAATTCTCATTCTGCTATACTACTCTGTAACTTTTGACCATTGTTCTCTTCCTTTTATTTAAAAAAAAATTTTAATGAAAGTTATAAATCCACAGAGTTGAAAGTTAGATAGTTTGTGGGTATTTTTGGCTTGTTTGTTTGTTTTTTTGAGGCAGGGTCTCTCTCTGTTGCCCAGAGCTGGAGTGCGGTGATATGATCCCAATTCACTGCAGCCTCACTGTCCCAGGCTCAAGCAATCCTTCCATCCCAGCCTCCCAAGTAGCTGGGACCACAGGCATGCACCACCATGTCTTGCTAGTTTTCTTTTATTTTTGTAAAGATGGGGCTCACTATTCTGCCAAGGACGGTCTCAAACTCCTGCCTCGGCAATCCTCCTGCCTCAGCCTCCCAAAACGTTGGGATTATAGGCATGAGTCACCATGCCCAGGAAGACAGATTTAAAGCTTATGATAGAGAGCAGTTCCTCAACTCTCCATTTTCCCTCTGCCATTTCCTGATTCTAAGGCAATCACTTTCATTTTAAAGGATTCTTTTGATATTTACATCCATATGTCTATAATAACCTGACTTCATTACTGTTTCTTGGTGTTTTCATCTTATGCATTGAATATTTACTTCCTGTACAGATGAAAAAGGATTTTATGGCCGGGCGCGGTGGCTCAAGCCTGTAATCCCAGCACTTTGGGAGGCCGAGGCGGGTGGATCACGAGGTCAGGAGATCGAGACCATCCTGGCTAACATGGTGAAACCCCGTCTCTACTAAAAATACAAAAAACTAGCCGGGCGTGGTGGCGGGCGCCTGTAGTCCCAGCTACTCGGAGGCTGAGGCAGGAGAATGGCGTAAAACCCGGGAGGCGGAGCTTGCAGTGAGCCGAGATCGCGCCACTGCACTCCAGCCTGGGTGACACAGCGAGACTCCGTCTCAAAAAAAAAGAAAAAAAAAGGATTTTATTCTTTCACACAACACACAACATATACACACAAGAGCCTGCACAAGTGCGCGCGGGCATACAAACACACACACACACCCCCCTTACCTCCATTCTTCCTCTATAGTTTCACTGAAATTCTGCAGATTCATATTCGATGCTGTTCAAGTAAGCTAAAGTGGAGGCCAGGCCTGAAGAATCTCTGAGCAGACAAAACAAGTTAGGCCTCCTAAGTGACCTAAACCTTGCTTGATTGCAAACATAAGCAAAACTTAACTTCAGCTATTAAATGCCTATATTAAAGAAAAACATAATTTAAGCCCAACCAATCAGAAGTAGCCAAAAACTTGTAATTATTTAATTAGGGATTTTCCAGTGGGACTGATATGGTTTGGATGTTTGTCCCCACCCAAATCTCATGTTGAAATGTAATCCCTAGGGCTGGAGGTGGGGCTTGGTGAGAGATATTGGATCATGGGGGCAAATCCTTCACGAATAACCATCCCCTTGGTGATGAGTGAGTTCTCACTCTAAGTTCACATGAACTCTGGTTGTTTAAAAGTGTGTGCACCTGCCCTCCTCCCCTGCTGCCATCCTGCTCTTGTCATGTGACTCACTGGCTTCCTCTTCACCTTCCACCACCAGTGGAAGCTTCCTGAGGCCCCACCAGAAGCAGATGCCAGTACCACACTTCCTGTGCAGCCTGCAGAACCATGAGTCAATTAAACCTCTTTTCTTTATAAATTACCCAGCTTCAAGTATTTCTTTATAGCAATGCAAGAATGGACTAACACAGGCATAGACCAAATAAGGCAACTGGATAACTATATCCAATCAAATTTTTCTTTGCTCTACTTCTGTGTCTGTCCTATAAAAGCCTCCTGCTTTGTGTTCTGTTGGTGGAGCTCTTGAGCTACTCCTTGTTTGGAGCTGTCTGATTAATGAATCATTGTTTGCTCAAATACATTATTTAAAGTTGTACTTCAATTTACTTTTTTTTTCTTTTAGAGACAGGGTCTTGCTCTGTCACCCAGACTAGAGTACAGTGGCACGATTATGGCTCACTGAATTCTTAATGTCCTGCGCTCAAGGGATCCTCCTGCCTCAGCCTCCCGAGTAGCTGGACTACAGGTGTGCACCACAACTCCTGGCTAATTAAAAAAAGTTTTTGTATAGTAGTATAGTCGGGGTCTCGCTATGTTGCCCAGGCTGGTCTCAAACTCCTGGCCTCAAGTGATCCTTCCACCTTGGCTTCCCAAAGTACTGAAATTACAGGGGTAAGCTGGAGCAACCAGCTTCAATTTACTTTTTAACAATGTTTACATTGTTATAATTGTGTAAATCCTGTGAATAGCTGAACCATAAATACTATGCTTATTTTCCCTTTTCTGAACAACTTATGCTTTCCCTGAAGTTAACAATTGCCTTTGTTTTTTACCTAACTTACTTTCTCTAATCATAGATATTTTGCTTTTTATAAACAAAGACAATTTTTTGTTTGTTTTAATCATTTGTCCCCAAACTGTGCCCTTCAAGCACAATGATTCCACCTTTTTGAAGCAATCTCTTCTGGAATCTTCTGGATTGTTGCTCTGTAAGTCTACTATCCAGTTATTGTATTAGTGCAGATTTCCTTCACCTCCCTTCTATGATGGAGTCTCTGTTTCCCAGACCATACATCTTTCTCTTTTAAAATGTACTCCTTTTTTATTAAAAAAAAAAAATCCAATAGCTTTAGTGTGAGGCCCAGAATGTCTGAAAACCTATTTTTTATACCCTTGCATTTGATTAATAGTTTTGCTGGGCATAAAATTCTGCCTTTAGTAATATTTTTTCTTCAAATAGTAAAATATTTCTCCGCTATCTTTCACCACATTGCTCTGGAGAAGTCCAATGCCATTCTGATTCTTGATCCTTTGTATAAAGTATGTGATCTTTTTTCTCTCTGGAAACATGTAAGATCTTCTCTTTATTCTCATCAAGATGAAATTTCACAATGATGTGTCTCAGTGAATCAATTTTCATCCATCCATCCTGCTAGGTACAATTGTGAAATCTGATACCTTGGGAACTTGATTCAGGAACTTGATACCTGGGAAGTTTTCATGAATTGCTTCTTTGGAAAATTGCCTTCCATTGTCTCTAAATCTACTTTTCATAATTGGATGTTAGACATTCTGATGTGGTTCTATAAATTCATTATTTCTTCCCTCCTATTTTCTGTGTTTTTGCTCCATATCCTGAGAGATTTTCTTAACTTGTTCACTTCTCCTGTTTCCAAGCACTTCTGTTTGTTCTCTGAATGTTTGTTTAAAATTAGTATCTTACACAAGCAACAAAAGCAAAAATAGCAAGTGGATTGCATCAAACTAAAAAACTTCTGCAAAGCAAAGGAAACAATGGAGTGAAGAGACAACCTACAGACTGGGAGAAAATATCTGCAAATTATACATTGCATAAGGAGCTAATATCCAAAATATATAAAGAACTACTGAAAAACAAGAAACCAACCCTTTACAAAAATGGCCAGCCGGGTGCAGTGGCTCACACCTGTAATCCCAGCATTTTGGGAGGCCGAGACAGGCGGATCACGAGGTCCGAAGATCGAGACCTTCCTGGCTAACACGGTGAAACCCCGTCTCTACTAAAAATACAAAAAAATTAGCTGGGCGCTGTAGTCCCAGCTACTTGGGAGGCTGAGGCAGGAGAGTGGCGTGAACCTGGGAGGCGGATCTTACAGTGAGCCAAGATCGTGCCACTGCACTCCAGCCTGGGTGATAGAGTGAGACTCCATCTCAAAATAAATAAATAAATAAATAAATAAATAAATAAATAAAACAAAAAAAAAGGCCCAAGACCTAGACATTTCTCAAAAGAAGACATACAATGAGCAAAAGATATATGAAAAATGTTCAACATCTCTAATCATTAGAGAAATGAAAATTAAAACCACAATGAGATATATTACCTTATACATCTTTGACTGGTTATTAGCAAAAAGTTGAAAGATAAGTATTGGCAAGGATATGGAGAAAAGGAGCCCTTGTATATTGCTGGCAGGAATGTAAATTAGTACAGCTATTATGGAAAACAGTATGGCGGTTCCTGAAAAAAAACCTAACAATAGAATTATCATATGATCCAGCAACCCCACTTGTGGGTATATATCCAAAGGAATTGAAGTCAGTATGTTAAAGAAATGTCTGCTATTCCATGTTCACTGCAGCATTCTTCACAATAGCCAAAATATGGAAAAAACCAAAGTGCCTAATATAAAAAATATTTTATACACACACACACAAATGCAATACTACTCAGCCTTAAAATAAGAAGGGGACTTCTGTCACTTACTACAACATAGATGAATCTGGAGGACATTTGGCTAAGTCCAAGAGAACTGGTTTGGAGCAGAAACACCACATGATCTTATTTATATGTTGAATCTTAAAAAGTCAAATTCATAGAAATAGGGAGGAGAATGGCGGTCGTCAGATGCTGGGGTGGGGGAGAAAAGGAGAAGGGAGAAAGGGAAGATGTTGGTCAAAGTGTACAAACACAGGAGAAATAGGTTCTGGTGATCTGTTGCACAGCATGATGACTATAGTTAATATACATTATATTTAAGAATAGGTAACAGAGTAGATTTTAAATGTTCTCACCACAAAGAAATGATAACTATTCGAGGTGATGAATATGTTAATTAGCTTGAATTGATCATTCCACAATGTATACTTGCTCTGAAGCATCACACTGTAGCTCATAAAATAAATACAATTATCATTTGTCAATTAAAAATAAAA
The DNA here is from genome assembly GCF_043159975.1 of Macaca nemestrina. Classification (NCBI taxonomy): domain Eukaryota; kingdom Metazoa; phylum Chordata; class Mammalia; order Primates; family Cercopithecidae; genus Macaca; species Macaca nemestrina. Next base: position 175,983,207 of record NC_092128.1, on the reverse strand, counting down.
TTAGTATATTATTCTTATTTCACGGATGCAATAGCTTCTCCTTATTCTCTAAGAATAGTAATGATTAGTAATTTTTAAACATTTCTTCTCCCTTCATAGCTTCTATAACTTATGTTAACTCCGAGTTACTTTCCACCTTTTCTGGTTCTGCCTTAGAGGTTGTTCTCAAGTACCAAATGGTCCTTAACTGTCTTCCCGTATTGAAGAATGGGGCACTCAAAGCCGATGGTAAGCTCTGTGCATTTGCATGGGGTTTGTCAACTCTGAGCTTCAGCACAGCGACCTGCTTGGGCCGTTTCCCTGGGGAATCTTGGATGGCAGTATATATGAGTCTTTTCTCTCATACTATTGGAAGAGCTGCAGTGAAGGCTTCACAAGCTCTCCCCTGGAAGCTATAGTCCTTACTACCATTATTCTGGCAACATGATCAGGAAAATGACCAGTGATCTAAATGTTTGGAATGCAAACATTTCTCTTGCCTGACATTGAGAAATAAGCGAGGAAGGCTGGGGATCTAACTACTTCTTCAAAGGACCTAAAGGATGTTTAATCTGTCCTTCTGCTTGTAGATCCACCTTGATTCCCACTTCCATAGGTCTCTGGTGTCACCAGTTTCTGAGCAACTGGGTTGACTTTAGCTTGCCCCACTGGCTGCTTATGGTTCCGCTTTCTCAACCCTGTTGAATCAGTTACTGTATTAGTCCAGGTTTTCCAGAGGTCAGAACCAATAGGGTGTATGTATATATAAAAGGGAGTTTATTAGGGAGAATTGGCTCACATGATTACAAGGCAAAGTCCCACAATAGATCATCTGCAAGCTGGGGAAAGTGAGAAGCTGGTAGTGGCTCCGTCCAAGTCCGAAAATCTCAAAACCAGGGAAGCCAACATTGCAACCTTTAAGCCAAAGGCCTGAGACCCCTCAGGGAAACTGTTGATGCAAGTCCCAGAGTCCAAAGGCCAAAGAACCTGAAGTCTGATGTTCAAGGGCAGGAGGAGCAGAAGCAAGCATCTGGCATGGGAAGAAGAAGGTGGGCCAGAAGCCTCAGCAAGCCAGCTCATAGCACCTTCTCCTTTTGCATCTGCTCTGCTCTAGCTTAGCTGACAGCTGATTGGATGGTGCCCACCCACATGAGGGTGGGTTTTCCTCTCCCAACCCACCAACTACAATGTCAGTTTCCTCTGGCAACACCCTCACAGACACACCCAGAAACAATACTTTACCAGCCACTTAGGCATCCCTCAATCCCATTAAGTTGACACCTAATATTCACCATCACAGTTACCAAACTTACATTTGCTTTCCAAACTTCCAGATTCTATTGCTATTATCATTGCTTCTGTTCTCTTCATTCCGTAGGTTTATATGTCTTCCAAAATACCTCCCCTGTTGTTGCTTTAGTGGGGTTTCAGGAGGGACTGGAGGCTAACCCCTGCATTCAACTCACCATCCTTGAGTAGAAATCCCCACTCATCTCCTCTCAATGGCCTTGGCTTTGGGACTCTTCCTTTCCTATCTTTATCATAAAAATGATCACGTAAACAAAACCAAAGCCAAACACTTTTCCGGTGCCCATGACCATTTTATTAAGTTTGCTTTAATGTGGGAAGAGAAATCAGTTTCCTCATTTCTTCACTTGCTGTGGAGCATCTAACAGGAGCAATGAAGGGAAGAAGACTTATGAACAAATTCCAAAGGAGGACCGAAGTGATTCTTCCCAATCCTTGGAAAACAACCCTCGCCGGATAGATCTTGATGAGCCCAGTGAACAACCTCATGGTGTGTGTGCTGCCCCCTGGTGAGCAGGCTGGTGCTGCTTTTAGGGTTCTCAGCTCTCCAAGATGGTCCAGGGAACACCAAACATTGCCAGGGGAGGAGAGATTTGAACTCAGACTAGAAGAGAAGAGGAGAAAAGGCGTTCTAAATTTAAAATTCTTTTTCGTTTTTTACCAGTCAGTGTGTCTATGCCAGTATCAATCAATACACCCACTGTGTGTGGCCTATGAAGATAGTGAGATGTTGGTCAAAGGGATATAGCATTACTGAAGGAACAGCTATTTCTCTGGCTTCTAGGATGTTGCTACCCTTGCACAGAGGGAAAGTGCCCTTTGTGAGGAAGAAGACATGTCATTCCACATAAAACGCACCACCAATCATGTCATCCACACTACCATTTTATTAACCATTTTACAGCTGTGCTATCCAATATGGTGGCCCCTAACCACATGTGACTATTTAAATTCCAATGCATTAAAATGAGGAATTCAGCTTCTCAGTCACTCTAGCCACATCTCAACTGCTCAGTAGCCAACGTGGCTACCATATTGGACAATGCAGGTAAAGAACATTTCTGTCATTCCAGCAAATTCTACTGGACAGTGCTGCTCTAGAGCCCTTGAAGGTGCCTGGAGGTTTCTGTGATTCTCACAGACAGACAAGCACACCCTTATCTGTGTTCCTCCAAGTCTCTGTTCCCACCTCAGCCACAACATTCATCACAGTCTGACTTGAAATGGAGTTAGTCAAATAATATGTCTGTCTCTTCCACTTGACCATAAACTCATGAGGGCTGAGACCAAGAAACCATTATTTGCCATTATTCTCAACAGAGCCTGGCAAAGAGAAGTCCTTGAAGAAATATTAGTTGAAGGAATGACTCGATTATAAACTCCCTGAGGGCAGGTCCAGAATATTCTGATTTTTGTATTCCCCACAGTTCCTCAAGCAAAAAGGGAACCTCAGTAAATATCTGTTGAGTGATGGCATGCTCTCACATCCACCAGCCTGAAGATAGACCGTAGAGTCACTGAGATAAAAAGCCAGATTGCTGTGGCCCCTGGACTCACCAAATGCCTCTTGCCTCTGCCCCTGCACATCTGTCTCCTCTGGCTTTGCAACCCCCAGCTTGCCTCCATGTAGCAGTTCTGATCACAGGTTGCCCCCATCCCACTGTCCACATACACCCAGACTCATGCACACCCCATGCTCATACCTTCCTGTGTCGCTTGGACATCCTCCTGCCCTTCCATCCTACTCACACTGCAAGGTCGGCAGAAGCTCCGCCCTCTCCCTTCATCTGCTCCACCCACTCAGGCCCAGCTGATTTCAGGGAATTGGCCTGGAGCTCTTACAAACCCCTGATGTCTCCTGCTTTTAAATTCTTCTTATATTTCTAGGTAACACACTATACTGTGTTCTTGAATTCTTTGTACAGTTTTCAGCCACTAGTTTTTCTTTTCAAACAGATGGCAAATTCCATGAGGACTTTACTCTTATTTTGTGCTGAAGTCCTTTCTAGAATAAAAAAGGCAAGGCGCATACCCAGTCCAATCACATTTTATAAATAAAGAGCTGAGTGCAGTGGCTCAAGCCTGTAATCCCAGCACTTTGGGAGGCAGAGGCAGGAGGAGCACATGAGCCCAAAAGTTCAAGACCAGCCTGGGCCACATAGCGAGACCCCCATCTCTACAAATAAAATTCTAAAAATTAACCAGCCATGGCAGCACATGCCTGTGGTTCCAGCTACTCCAGTGGCTGAGGCCAAAGGATCACTTGAGCCCCAGAAGTTTGAAGTTACAGTGAGCCGTGATCACACCACAGCACTCCTGCCTGGGCAACAGAGAGAGACTCTGTCTCTAAAAATAAAATAAATATGAATAAGGAAAAAGAGCCAGGGATTAAGGTGACCTGCTCAGGGTCACTCAGGTGACAGCCTTACCTGCCTCACTCATAGATTTGGACTATAGATTTGTGCAGATAAAGTTCAACCAACATGGGAAGAATCATGCTCCGAGGGACTCTGCGTCAGCTCCTTACGCCCAACTGCACTGGTTTCCTGCCTGCCTTCAGCTCACCAGCCTAGCTGGAGGAGCAGCACCTACCTTGGGCCTGGAAGAAAGCCTACATGCAGAGGAGGTGTCAGCTGTTAACTTGACAAAAGATAAGAGCCAAGGTCGTGATCTCCTAATGGCCAGCCAGCCTATTAGTTTAGCAATATATGTCTCCAATGTCAGAGCCATGCCTGGCGGAGGTTTGATTTTTTATTATTCAGGAAGCGCCTTACTTGAAAATGAGAGAAACCTCTAGCAGCTGCTGGAAGTCCCTTCTCTTAAAATAATGACAAGCAGAATCTTCACCTAAGAAATCTGGCTACGTGCTCCTTCTGTTCCACTGTGCTCTACTTCCTGGGTACCAGAGCAGAGAAATGGTTCAAACCTGTGGGCCTATAAAAAGAGGATGCCAATCAAATGTAAATGATGATCCCATTAAATAATGATTTTCATTTAAACCCAGCAATACAGATTTCTCGGACTTCGTGATTAGCTCCGTGTCAAATAAACTTTGCTCTTTTTCATTTTTTTAAAGCAGTTAATTTGTGATATTTTGTGATAATTTTAGGGTTGGGGTTGGGCTTTTTTTTTTTTTTTTTAGTAGTGACCAAAAAAATCTTGCTGCACTCAGTCTCCTGAGAATGTTGGGTCGAGTTTTTTGATCGCGGTGACTCATTGATTTGCGGGCTGATGTAGTGCGAGGGGTCCTTATTAGTGGCGTCTGTCCCTGCTGTAATGTTTTTGTTATTTTTCCTCATTTGTTCACTCTGACATCATGTCATTACAGAATGGTGCTGTTCAGGCCCTGCCTCGGCTGTTCGTTAGCGTGTGTTTAATGAGCAGCTTAATTGAGCTGTCTAGTAGGCCACCTGTCGCCCTCCGGACTTATTAACATACTAATGGTCTGACATTGTATTCTCTGACAGGCAACAGGGCTTACTGATTTGATGTCTGGACATGGGGATTTTATGCAGGAATGAGAGCAGGCTTTGGGAAGGAGGTTTAAAAAACGCAAATTAACTCTTTGGTATCTATGTGTTTATGGCTCTCTTGTGGAAAAAAAAAAAAAAAAAGTTCAACCCCAGGCAGGCAAGGAAAGCATGTTATGGGTAGGAGCCTGGCTCCATCCTTGCAAACCCAGTTGTGGTTCTCCAGGAGAAAATAACGCTCCGCGTGAGAAGAGCCAGGCTTTGTTTCGATTACAGTGTTATTGTGAGGAACCGCCTCAAAGGAGAAGTCTTCCGCAGCCCCGGGGAAAGTTATGTGATTAGACTTTTTCTACTGTAGCTAAGCAAATGGAAAGTAGCAATTCTCCTTTTGGGGAATTTGAGTGTGGTCTGTCCGCTCCCCTCCCCCCCTCCTTTTTTTTTTTTTTTTCTTTTGACAGAGTCTTTCTCTGTCACTTAGGCTGGAGTGGCACCATCGTTGCTCACAGCAGCCTTGAACTCCTGGGCTCAAGTGATCCTTCCATCCTCAAGCAAGTAGTTGGGACTGTAGACGTGTAACACCAAGCTTGGCTAATTTTTGTTTTTTCTTTTTTTCTTTTTTTTTGTAGAGACAGGGTCTCGCTATGTTGCCCAGGCTGCTCTGGAACTCCTGGCCTCAAGTGATCCTTCCACCTTGGCTTCCCAAAGTGTTGGGATTACAGGCATGAACCCAGCCTGTCCCCACCTTTGAAATCCAGCCGAGGACTGGATTGTGAACCCTGGGCTGATGGGAATGGCTTAGAGAACTGTCTGGAGCTGTCCCATGCACATTGGTAGAGAACAGTGGTTTTGTTGGTGTTTTTCTTCTGGGATTGCATGATTGGGTCTTTTCTGTCCTGGGAAATTTCAGGGGTGTGAGCATTAGTCACAGGCCACAGGAAGACTCAAGTCCAAGGACAACACAGAGAGACAGCTTATGCAGGGGGACTGGATGTTCCTTTTCTGTCCCTTAACCTTTCATTCCTAGTGTTTCCTCCTCCTTCAGTTCCTGCACACAGGATGGGCATAGACATAATTGTAAAGAAAAAGCTTCGTGAATTTTAAAGAAGTCAGTCTATTGAAGGGTCATGATCAAGGGCTGAACCAAATCCCACCAGCAGCTGCGGAGGTGGGGTGGCAGCCCATCAGGGGACTGGGGTTGGCTGCAGCCTCCTGGGCCTGGGCTGAGGCTCCTGCCAGGTTAGCCAAGGAGCTGCGGGAGGCTGGGTCTGCAGAGAGAGCCAGAAAGCACTCCAGAAGCCGCTGCCCGGAAGCTGCGTACCAGAACTTGGCTTGCAGCTGGCAGACTCTCTTTATAAAAAGCCGCAAGTGGTTTCCCTTCCTCCTGGGCTCTGAGCAGGGGGAATGCTGCAGTGGGACAGTCACACTTCCTTCTCCTTGCTAGTCCCCAGCCATGGCAGGAGGAAAGCATGGGGAAGAAGAGCAGGAACCTACCCACTGTCTATTTAATCCCTCTTTCTTTTCCCCCTTCATCTTTTTTTTAAAGAGTCAGTCTCACTCTGTCTCCCAGGCTGGAGTGTAGTGGCATGATCGTAGCTCACTGCAGTCTCCAAATCCCAGGCTCAAGCAATCCTCCAGCCTCAGCCTTCCAAGTAGCTGGGACTACAGGTGCACGCCACTGTGCCTGGCCTAATCACTTTGATGGGAGGAGGAGGAGGAGGAGGAGGAGAAAGAGGAGGAGGATCATAGCCTTCATTTTTATCTCTTAAGCTGAGCCTTTTATAAACATGATCTTACTAAGTTTTTCACCCCAGGGTTTCTCAATTTCAGCACAACTGACACATTGGCCCGAATAATTCTTTGTTGTAGGGCACTGTCTTGGGCAATGTGGGATGTTGAGCTGCATCCCTAGCCTCTACCTACTAGGTGTCATTAGCACCCCCAACCCAGCTGTGATAACCAAAAATGTCTCCAGACATAGCCAAATGTCACTGGACATCAGGCAGGGGGAGTGTCCCTCAGTTCAGAAACACAGGTCTGGAGGTAGGTGTACCACCCTCAGTTTGTAGATGAGAGGCAAACACCCTGTGAAAGAGAAAAGGAAGCTTCACAGCTAGTAGGAGGCAGAGCAGGACTTAGACCTGCTATCTGTTGGCTCTCACACCCTGGCTCATTCCTCTGCCCAGTCCTCCCCAGTCATGGTGTCACCAGTGGTGGCTCACCTGTCCACGTTCCAGTGCTGACCATTAGAGATCTATCTTAGGTCAGATGTTTGCTAAGGAATTTGTATATCATCTTTTAAAATCCTCTCAATATCCCTTTGAGATAGGTGCTATTATTAGTCTCTTTTAAGAGATGAGGAAACTAAAACTCAGGAATTAAGTAACACGTCCAAAGTCAAACAGCTGATAGGAGAGAGTCTCACTCAGGCATCTCTGGCTTCAAAGCACAAGCGTTTTCTAATACAGCACCCAGAACTCTAGCCATCTGCACCTAGAGACCTCCATGCTTAGGATCTATTCTCTTTTCTTGCCAAGAAGAAGCACTTCCTCCCTCTATTTCCCTGGCTGACCAGGGTGCTGTGCCTGTTAAGTTTCCCAAGGCCAATTGTGATGGTTAACTTTATGTGTCAACTTGACTGGGCCACAGGGTGCCCAGATATTTGATTAACGTTATTCTGGTTTTTTATGTGTGGGTGTTTTTGAATGGGATTCATATTTACATCAGTAGACTCAGCAGAGCAGATTGTCCTTTCTCATGTGGGTTGGCTTCATCTAATCAACTGAAGGCCTGAATAGAACAAAAAGGCCAACCCTCCCCCAAGTTAGAGACAATTCCTCCTGCCTGACTGCCTGCAAACTAGGACATCACCTTTTTCCTCTCTTCAGATGCAAATTGAAACATCAGCTCTTTCTGGGTCTGGAGGCTGCTGGGGCTCTGCTTGTTCTCCAGCTTGCCAACTCACCCTGAGGATTTTGGAACTTAGCTTCCATAATCATGTGAATCAATTCCTTATATGAAATCTCTGTCTATCTCTGTATACATTGTATTAGTTCTGTTTATCTGGAAAACCCTGACTAATACAGCATTTGTTCAGCTTTTACACACAGCAGCTTCTTATATCCCCACATTTTCAGCATTTCTGTTTCATTTTGCTTTAGGACTGACTTGTAACCAATGTGTACGCAACCAATATGTATGTTTCTTAAAAATGTAATCTGAGACTAATGATGTCAAGCATGTTCTTTTATTGTTGGCTATTTGGATAATTTATCACTCTGTGCTATATTCTGGATGAGTTCCTCCACAATGATCTTCCAGTTTATCAGTTTTCTCTCTAGCCATCCAATCTAGGGTTTATCCCATATACTGGCTTTGTAAATTTCAGTAATTAGCTGCTTTGTCCTTTTAATCCAAGATTTCTAAATGATTCTTTTTCATATCTGTTCTTTTTTTCATTTCTGCCTGGTTCAAGTTCTTAATTTCTTGTCCTTTTTTTAAAAAAGAAATCTTGTTCATCTTTCCTTTAACTCTTAGAAGATATTCAGCATAGTGACTTTTTAAATCATTTTCAGATTACATCATTGTTTTCATTTTCTCTTAAGTGATTTCATCTCTTGATTTTTAATTTTTTTTGAATAGGTGAAAGCTTATTTTTGTTTTATTTCATTTTGTAGAAGTGGCCCTGTACTCACCATTCCCTTTCTAGTGGTTTCTTGTCTCTATGTGCCCTCTTAGAGTCTGTGGTTCAGAATCACATCTTACAGTGGGCTTTCAGAGTATTCGTCCTACAGAGATAACTGGGGATATTTTAGTTCTAGTCACTGAACCGCTTAGTAAAATGACCAGATGCTGGATGCAAGGCTGTATTTGCCTTTTCTCATCTTGTATTTTCAGTTATGCAGGGGTTCATGGATGCATTTTTATATTCTCTTATAAGAGGGAGCCACATTCCTCCCTAGCTCTGTTCTTCTGCCTTCCAATCATCCTGCAGAAAATGAACTCTCTGCTTCCTTTGACTGCTTGCAGATTCACAACCCAGTAGGCTGCTAGCTTCAGTAACTAATTTCCGTTTTGAGTTTCTAGCCCATAGAGATGTTATCTTTTTTTTCCAGCATGGTAATTTTTAAAAACTCTACCATTACTCTGCATTGATGCAGATGGGGGGCTCGAAGCATAAATCTTGATGGGGTTTAACTTTCCCTGCTGTGTACATTTCTCATGACCATTCTACAACATTTTATCAAAAAAATCTCCCTACAGGAAATAGTCACCTAGTTGTTACCTTGGCTTTACAAAGTGCTATGATTAGAAAGTCAGAGTGCTTAGTGGTCTAAAGACTGCCTGGGTTCAAATCCCAGATCTATTACTTATTTGTTATGGAAACTTGGGCCAAGTTATTTAATGCTTTAAGCCTTGTTTTCCTCGTCTGCAACAAACATCAGTAGTATAACTTCCTGCAGTTGTTCTGAGGATTAAAGAAGATAAGCCATGGGAAAGCATGTCCCACAGATTCTCCTGGCACACAGTCAGGCCTCAATTAATGTCTGCTATTATTACAATGGTTATTATTTCTTGGTTAGAACCAAATATCCAACTTTAGAATAGTATTATTTTTTGAAAAGGGCTCCAGTGGCCTGAAAGGCAGAAGAGAGAAATGCCAATAAATCATTCAGTTCTTACATTTCTCAAAGTATCTTTATATCTTTTATTCTTAATCCCTCAACAAGTCTGTATTCTTTTTTTTTTTTTTTTCATTTTACAAATGAAGAGAAAACTGAGCCATAAGATGAAGAGAAAACTGAAGCACAAGATTATTGCACACTTTTGACCATATGCACAGGAATTAAAAGTCGCACTCACCTGATGCTCTCTGGGACATGAGAAGTGCTACCATTTCTTGAAAGGAGATTAGGAAGCAGCCCTGGGAAACCCTGGTGCCTTTTGGAAATCAGCACTCTCCATTTCCCTGCTGCACTGTCAGTGTCACTGTGCTGTTGGTGGTCTTGGACCACTGAGATCACATTAATACCAACAACAAGCCAGCAACTCAGAGGGCTGCCGTTTGCTTCTCCAAACCCATTCTTCACTCACCTCTGCTCTGTTCTGTGTCCTTTATCTGCATGGATTATAGCCACAGGTTCCCTACCCTCTGGCTCCTGGCTATACCTGACCAATAGCAGAATGACCAACTATTTACAGAATCAACCTGGGACAGGGTCATATAAGACTATAAATCAGGCTGGGTATGGTGACTCATGCTTGTAATCCCAGCACTTTGGGGGGCACCCAGTCACAGCTGTCCTCTTATCAAGCCCACATTATACCAAGCCCTGGTGTCAGCCCAAGGTGATGACATTGAGCTAGCAATGTTCTCAATAAAAGCATTTTAATGTGGAGCCCTTATTGGAATTAAGGTTGATTTTATGTGTCATCTTGGCCAGGCTATTGTGCCCAGTTGTTTGATCAAACACTGCTCTAGACGTTGCTGTGAAGGTATGTTATACATGTGATTAACACATAAATCAGTACACTTTAAGTAAAGCAGATGACCTTCCTTAACGTGGATGGGCTTTTTCTAAACAGTCAAAGGCCTTCAGAGAAAAGACTGAGGTTTCCCAGGGAAGAATGAATTCTGTCTCCAGACTGCAATATAGAAACCCTGCCTGAGTTTCTAGCGGATTTTGGACTCAGGTTTGCAACATCTACTCTTCCCTGAGTCTCCAGCCTGACACCTGCCCTGCAGATCTCAGCCTTGCAGCCCCAATTGTGTGGACGAATTCCTTCAAATAAATTTCTCAGTGGATGGATGGATAGATAGATAGATACATACATAGATAGATAGATAGATAGATAGATAGATAGATAGATGGATGGATAGATGATAGATAGATAATAAAATGTAGATTTTTTTATTGATTCTGTTTCTCTGGAGAAAGGGTAATAATAATGTATAGTAAATACATACATTCTGTGAAATCCTTTTAAAATTTTGCCATGTAATACACTAGCAAGAACAAGTTTTTAGACATGCAAGAATTAGTTTGCAGCTCTCCAAGGTTGCCCATCCACTTTGTAACTAAAGACTTGTTTTGGTAAACCAGATGTTTCTCAGTGAGGTCCTTTGTACTAATAAATTAGTTATATGAGTTAGTCATGTCCAAAATGGCCATTATTTTACATAGTCTGAAGTACATTGGATGGCATTATAAGTTAAACCTTTGTTTCTCATGGAAAATGGTATTAAAACACAGAGATCATTTTAATTTTTAAAATCTTAAATTGGATTACAAATAAACTACCGATTTAGTAGAGAAATTGAGAAAGCTGTGTTGCCATTTTCTGTTTTTTATAGTTTTAAACCTACTTTATTGTTATTTTTTAAAGTATCACTTTTTTGGAATGAATCTAAGCCTTATTTTCCTCATCTGCTAAGTCCTTTTTTTTTAAATGAGTTTTTTCATAATGTTCACATAACATCAAACAACTGAAGTCCAGTCTGCCCATCCTTTTCTATGCTCCTTAGGGGCTCTTCAAAGACCACCAGTTTTGAAGAACGGGCACATAAGTTCTGTTTTGCTGTAATCCTTGTCTCCATTATCAGCCTCAGTGTATTTCCCAATTAAACAGGGACATGCTTCTTATCCCAAACTTTGAAAATGTGACTTTGCAATAGACCAACAATTTAACATTTTCTGTATGGCAGGCAATGATAATAGCCACCTTCTAGGCATGTGTCTAAGGAGACTATCTCCTACCATTTCTACAAGGGCAAAAGTCTCATTGTTTCTACACATTTTGAAAGAAATGAAAGTTGACCAAAAGCTTTCATTATGAAATCATCAATATCCCAGATAAGCAAATCACACCCCCTAAATATATGACAATTAGCAGATAAGATTTTTCCATTTTCATTGGTAAGAAGTTTATAGACTGAAAAGAATTTGCCAAAATTTACCTTTGCATTCTCAGTCATATCTGTAAGTAGATTAACAAAGTCTAGTTTTTATTTTTATTCTTTTAATGTATTTGTATATATATTTTTGTAGTGATGGGGGGTGATATGGTTTGGTCATGTCCTCACTCAAATCTCTTCTTGAATTCCCATGTGCTGTGGGAGGGACCAGGTGGGAGATAATTGAATCATGGGGACAGGTCTTTCCTGTGCTGTTCTTGTGATAGTGAATAAGTCTCACGAGAGCTGATGGTTTTACAAAGGGGTGCTTCCCTGCACAATCTCTTTTCTCTTGCTTGCCACCACGTAAGACATGCCTTTCACCTTCTGCCATGATCGTGAGGCCTCCCCAGCAATGTGGAACTGTAAGTTCATTAAACCTCTTTCTTTTGTAAATTGCCCAGTCTCAGATATGTCTTAACAGCAGCATGAAAGCAGACTAACACAGGGGGTCTCACCATGTTGCCCAGGCTGGTCTTGAACTCCTGGCCTCAAGCAAGATTCCCACCTTAGCCTCCCAAGGCACTGGGGTTAGAGGTGTGAATGTCTAGTTTTTATTAGGATAAGATGGATTAGAGACTTAAATGTTAGACCTAATACCATAAAAATCCTAGAGGAAAACCTAGGTAGTACCATTCAGGACATAGGCATGGGCAAAGACTTCATGTCTAAAACACCAAAAGCAACGGCAGCAAAAGCCAAAATTGACAAATGGGATCTCATTAAACTAAAGAGCTTCTGCACAGCAAAAGAAACTATCATCAGAGTGAACAGGCAACCTACAGAATGGGAGAAAATTTTTGCAATCTACTCATCTGACAAAGGGCTAATATCCAGAACCTACAAAGAACTCAAACAAATTTACAAGAAAAAAACAAACAACCCCATCAAAAAGTGGGCAAAGGATATGAACAGACATTTCTCAAAAGACGACATTCATACAGCCAACAGACACATGAAAAAATGCTCATCATCACTGGTCATCAGAGAAATGCAAATCAAAACCACAATGAGATACCATCTCACACCAGTTAGAATGGCGATCATTAAAAAGTCAGGAAACAACAGGTGCTGGAGAGGATGTGGAGAAATAGGAACACTTTTACACTGTTGGTGAGATTGTAAACTAGTTCAACCATTATGGAAAACAGTATGGCGATTCCTCAAGGATCTAGAACTAGATGTACCATATGACCCAGCCATCCCATTACTGGGTATATACCCAAGGATTATAAATCATGCTGCTATAAAGACACAAGCACACGTATGTTTATTGCGGCACTATTCACAATAGCAAAGACTTGGAATCAACCCAAATGTCCATCAGTGACAGACTGGATTAAGAAAACGTGGCACATATACACCGTGGAATACTATGCAGCCATAAAAAAGGATGAGTTTGTGTCCTTTGTAGGGACATGGATGCAGCTGGAAACCATCATTCTTAGCAAACTATCACAAGAACAGAAAACCAAACACCGCATGTTCTCACTCATAGGTGGGAACTGAACAATGAGATCACTTGGACCCGGGAAGGGGAACATCACACACCAGGGCCTATAATGGGGAGGGGGGAGGGGGGAGGGATTGCATTGGGAGTTATACCTGATGTAAATGATGAGTTGATGGGTGCTGACGAGTTGATGGTTGCAGCACACCAACATGGCACAAGTATACATATGTAACAAACCTGCACGTTATGCACATGTACCCTAGAACTCAAAGTATAATAATAAAATTTAAAAAAAAAAAGGATAAGGTATCAGTAATCTTTTGGTTTACATTTTCTGAGTTTATAAGAGTTTATAAACTCTTTATAGAAATCAAAACAATTTCAAACTCCATTTCTCAAATCAGAGCACCTGAGAGCGAGGGAGAATGGTTTTCTTATTGTTGTTACCATGATTCAGTGCTGCAGAAAGCATGATTGTGGGAAAGATAGGAAAAGATCTGTTCTACCATGTAAGGGACCAACACATATCTTATTGTTTTTATTCATCTCTTTTGTTTGCTTGCAAGACATTTCAGTTATAACCTCTGAATCAGGAAATGTAGCCTTACTGAATCTTATAAAATGATCAAAAGAGTGATTTGATAAAGCATGTTCATTTGTGTGGTATGACTGAGCTAATGCAGCAGCTGCTATTTTTGACTAGACATTTTTTGGTAGGTGTTTTTTGATTGACTTAGGGATATCGGTCTCATCTTAGAATTGTGAGATGTCGTCTCTACTTGCACTTTCACATCCCCTTCTCCACTGTGCCCAGTTCAAAACTCTTTTCTGCATATTTAGTAGGGTGCTCTGTTTTGATTATTTACCTCTCTAGTCCAGTTGTACATGTCCTTCCATATGTCATTAAGATAACACAGTTGGTTAGCCTTCTTTTCCAGTGATGCCTGGGTTTATGCCAACATTGGTAGTGTAATCACTATCTTTTTTAATTATCGGAACTCTTAGAAAATATGGCCACAATATTTACGACTGCTAAAAGTTAAATGAGCACCACTTTGATACAAAGGACAACAGTCAGTTCACAGGTCAAGTCAAAGACAGACTGTTAATGCCCATGATTTTGCAATGCACTTGTGACGCACACTTAGATGCAACCTTGGGAACGATGCAACAGTGGATGGTCCACTATTCTGAACGACAAGTTGTGGTTTCCAACCTGAGCAGTCAGGGGAGAAACAGCAACACGGGTTTTGGAAGGTGGATCATCTGCACTGTACCCACTTACAGACAAAACAGTATTGCATTCAGCCCCTGTTTTTTGGGCCACCATATGGTTTTTACACATTTCCCCCAAGCTTCTGTGCATATCACCAAATTGATTTTCCGGGATTTAGGACTTTCAGTGCTAAAACCAGGGTAATCCCAGGCAATCTGAGACCACTGGTCTCCCTACCAACAAGGAACAATTGTGGGTTTGGAGGGCAGGAGGAAAAGAAATTACAGCTTACTCCCTAAGGAATTGATATAGGCCGGCTTCATCCCTTGACCAAAGCACCCAGGACCTGTCACGTGGATTTCTCTCTGTCTCTGTGTTCCAGTAACTGCTCTTTCCCTCTGCACTTCAGGCCCAGGGATTGTAACAGAGCCCTGCTCTTACTAGCCCAAGAAACCTTCACTGTCCTTTGTGGTTTCTCTAGACTCTACCCACTCTTAACTTCTAAATAATAATGAAATAATTACTAAGTGAATAATTATTTATTATTTATATTTTCATATATTTTCATTACAATTATATTATTTATATGTAATAATATTAATATATAAAATATTTCCATATATAATTATATTTACATAATTATAATAAATATAACTATAAATAATTATATAAGTGTAATTAGGCAATTAATAATATAATTATATAATTAATAAGATAAAGTATATAAATTATAAGTAATTTATATAAATTTATAAATGCACTTATACATTATAAATATAATTAATTAATTTACATATTATTTATAAATATCAATTTTTATATAATATGCAATTTATATATTAAATATTTTATACATCTATATATTATATGCAATATAATATAAAAGTATATTTCTATAATTATTAATCATAATAAATATATAATTTATATATTATACATTGTATATATTACTAATTATAAGGAATAATTATTAAATTAACTGATAAATAATTACAAAATACTATTTGTAAGTAATTACTTGGTTAAAATTTTCTCAAATTACTCCCTATTAGTGGGCCATCTATTTGTTGCTAGGTCCCTGACTGATACAATAGTGGGTTCCAGGAGTAGCCCCAGGAAACAGACCCTCAGAACTGAATTTGAAGACTGAGATAGCCACGTGGTGTGCTGGAGCCAACTATGACTGGCTCACAAGAGCTGATTGTGTACATCTCTTTCCAACTACGTGTTGAGTGAAATTATGTTGGTAGATTGAAATCAGCCATAGTGGGAATATTTATACCGTAGAAATTTGCAAATGCTACCAATTAGGGCTTCTTTCTTTTCTCTTTTTTGTTTCTTTCTTTGTTTTCCCCCTCTCTCCCTTTCTCCCTCCTTTCCTTTCTTACCTTCCTCCTTTCTTTTTAAGAATCAATCGTTCAACACTTACCAGCAGGCCACTAGCTGCTCATCTATTTGCATTGTCCAGTAATATCTGTCTGGCCAAGGGGAAAAGGCACACAGGTAATCCGTGGCACACTGTGATGTGTTATTACTCAAATTATGAAAAGTGCTGGCATGAGATAAAGTTCAAGTTGAGGGCAAAGTGTAAAGAGACTTTGATCCTATTGTGATTCTAAACATTTATGGGGGTAAGTGAGGACACAGCAAAGAAGGTAGCCGTCTGCAAGCCCACTTCTGGGCTCCTGCCTGTTCACTCATTGTTACTCAGGGAATCCTTATTAGTTTCTTTTGCTCTGCAAGCTTACACTTAAATTCAACATCTGAGCTGAGGTCATAGCTGAGGCCAGAAAGCTTGAAAATCAAGAGGTGAGGAAGGCTGGGATGAGGTGCTGACATCTATGCAGATCCAAGAAGCAGTCAGGAAAGGTGGCCAGAGTTGTAAATCCAGTCCAATCCATGGTAAGTGACTGATGGATTGGTCAGCCAGTCAGTGACCTGGAACAAGACTTGAAAATTGATGATAAGGAGGTCTGGGAGTATGTGGATGGATCTCTTAGAATGGGCATAGAGTCATGGCTGCTATCCCAGCACTTTGGGAGGCCAAGGCAGGCAGATCACGAGGTCAAGAGATCAAGACCATCTTGGCCAATATGGTGAAACCCTGTCTCTACTAAAAATACAAAAATTAGCTGAGAATGGTAGCGTGCACCTGTATTCCCAGTTACTCGGGAGGCTGAGGCAGAAGAATCACTTGAATCAGAAGGTGGAAGCTGCAGTGAGCTGAGATCACACCACTGCACTCCAGCCTGGGGAGAGAGTGAGACTCCATCTAAAAAAAAAAAAAAGTGTAAGCAGAGAGTATAAAGATATTCATGCCTTCTTCACTACAGGGCATTCACTGTGGAGGAGGTTCTCAAAAATCAGGTGTGTAATGGACTGAATTGTGTCTAACCCTGCCCCCTAAATTCATATATTGAAGCCCTAACCCTTCAAAGTGAATATATTTGGAGATAGGGCCTTTAAGGAGATAATTAAGATTAAATGAGGTCATAAGAGTGTGGCCTTAATCCAGTAGGACTGGTGTCCTGATAAGAAAAGGAAAAGACACCAGAGAGCTCTTTCTCTGCACACACAGAAAAGGGGCTAAGTGAGGACACAGGAAAGAAGGTAGCTGTCTGCAAGTCACGAATAGAGTCCTCACCAGAAACTGACCTTGCTGGCACCTTGATCTTGGGCTTCCAGTCTCCAGAACTGAGAGAAACTAAATGTCTATGGCTTAAGCTAACCAGTCATGGTATCTTGCTACAGCAGCTTGAGCAGAATAATTGAGGTGGTTAAGTTGACCTGTCCTGTAGAGGCTGACTAACCATGTTGCTCACTCAATGGGCTGAGATACAAAGTGGACATATTGCAGGGGTGGAGGTTTATACATGGGTTCATCACTATGGACTTTTCCTCACCAGGGCTGATTTAGCTACAGCTATTGATGAGTTTCCAACTTGTCAACAGCAGAGACTATCTGAGCCTCTAAGCTGTTACTATTTCCCAGGGGTACCAGCAAGTTGATTATATTTAACCCTGTATTAATCAGAGTTCTCCAGAGAAACTTAACCAATAGAAGAGAAAGAGATTTATTTTAAGGAATTGGCTCATGCAACTGTGGAAACTGGCAAGTCCAAAATCTGAACCTATGTAAGAGTTGATGCTGTGGTATTGAGTATGAATTCCATAGGGCAGCAGGCTGGAAACTCCTTCTTCCTCAGGAAACCTCAGTCTTTGCTCTTAAGGCCTTCAGTGGACTGAATGAAGCCAACATGCCTCACGGAGAAGAATCTGCTTTAATCAAAGTCCATGGATTTAAATACTAGTCATATCTAAAATATATCCTCACTGGAACATCTAGACTGGTGCTTGACCAAACAATTGGCCACCATGTCCCAGCCATGCTGACACATGAAAGTAACCCCCACAGAGCCCTTCCACCATGAAGGGGGTAGAACTTTTTCTTCACAGAGATAGATATAACCCTGATACAGATTTGCCTTCCCTATTGACATAGTTTGGATATTTGTCCCCTCCAAATCTCATGTTAAAATGTGATCCCAATGTTGAAGGTGGGGCCTAGTGGGAGGTGTTTTGGTCATGAGGCAGATCCTCGTGAATGGTTTGGTGCCCTCCCTGAGGTAAGGAGTGCATTCTTGCTCCTTTAGTTCACGTGAGATCTGATTGTTTGAAAGAGCCTAGCATCATTCTCTCTCTCTCTCTCTCTCTCTCTCTCTCTCTCTCTCTCTCTCTCTCTTCCCCCCACCCCGTTCCCCCTCTCCCTCTCTCTCTCTCCCTCTTTCCCAGCCTGTGACACTCTGGCTCACTTTCACCTTTTACCATGAGTAAAAGCTTCCTGACGCCTCATAAGAAGCAGATGCTGGTGCCATGCCTCTTGTACAGTCTGCAGAACCATGAGCCAAATAAACCTCTTTTTAAAAATAAATTACCCAGCCTCAAGTATTCCTTTATAGCAACACAAAATGGAATAACATGCCTATTCATAATGCTTTGATCAGCACCACTGTTCCCGCACTTGCAGAATGCTTCCACCATTGCCATAGTATCCTACACTATCACCTCTGACCGGGTGACATATTTTAGGGCAAAGGAAGTGTGGCAATGAACTCATGCCCAAATTAACCCAAAGGGCCACATCACCCAGAAACTTAATAAAGAGTGGAGTGGCCTGAGGATGGCTCAGGTATAGTTCTAGGTGGGAGACAACATGCTGGGAGGTCAGAGAGCTGTCTACCTCTGTCCCATGTGTCCTTAAAGAGATCTAAGGTTTGGTGCCGTCTTCCCTTTAGTCAGAATGCACGGGACTGGGGGGCGAGTGGGGGAAATGAGTGTCGCTCTCACTATCATGTTGTGAAACTCTTTGGAGGAGTGTTTGCATCCCATCCCTATCTTCTTGGACTGGGAGATGTGGAGGTCTTAGTGCCCGTAATGGTCAGTTTGAAGTATCAACTTGGCAAGGCTATAATACCCAGTTATTCAATCAAGTACGAATCTGGATGTTGCTGTGAAGCTATTCTGCAGATGTGATTGCCATCTACAATCACTAGCTTCAAGGAATGAAGATTGTCCTGTACACTCTGGGTGGAGATTTCCAATCAGTGGAGAGGCCTTAAGAGCAGAGCTGAGGCTTCCCTGAGGAAGAAAGTCTGCCTTTCACCTGCAGCATCAACTCCTGCCCTAGAGTTCCAGGTGGCCCTTCCTGATGACCTACCGTCTGGATTTTAGACTTGCCTAGGTGGCTGCCACAACCTCATAAGCCAATTCCTTGCAATATATCTCTTGATGTATATATGCTACTTGTTCTGTGTTTGTTTGTTTTGTTTTTTGCTGGAACCCTGACTGATACAATGTCCAAGGGGAACATGCTTTCCAAGTCATGGCTTTTGGGGAGAAATCTTCCTGCTGCTTAATCAGCAAGCAGAGAAGGGATCACTGTGTTGAACACAGTAATTGATCCCAATAACCAAGGAGCAAGTTACCTAATGGGTGAACGGAGTTCTATGTGTGGATCCCCAGAGATACACTGGGAAGTTTCTTAGTACTTTCTTGCCCAGTAGACTTAGACAATGGAGAAAAGATCTCCAAGGACACAGATGCTTCCAGAATGAAAGCTTAGCTCAGTCCTCTAGTTAAAGAACTCAGGCTAACCGAAACTGGCATAAGACAAGGGGAACTCTAGAAGGGTAGTAGGAAGAAGGCAGCTGTGATGGCCAACTTGGACTTGTAACCTGCTCCATCAGGAACCATGGTGGTTATACACATCAACCATTCCTTTCCCTTTTCCCTCATTACCTTGAATGGAGGTGGTTAGTATTTTAGGTTTTACGTGGGAGCTGGCTGAATTGATATCACCCCACAATGGTACAGTAACTGATGGGACTTTGTATGACTTTGTCCTTGTTGGGGACACAAATTTATAACCTGGGTAAAGGACAAGCATAAACACTGGGGGATGAAGGGTACCCTGTGCTGGATGTCTCTTGTTTGCCCTTCCAGCCCTGCTTCCACCCCTGCTCTATGCCCACAAGTCTGACCTCAAAGGGCCACATCAATGGGCTCCCGTCCTCTCCGACTTCTGGTTGTCTCCAGTCAATGGGGACATCATGGGTTGGAGAGGAGACGGGGATAGAAATGTGAGGTCAGTTCATGTGCTCTCCTGATCCTTCTCTGGCGTCACTACAGGCTGGTCAAATCCCTCCAACTCCAGCCCTCTGTGCCTCAGGCTCCTGTGCTCTTAGGCCTGAAGGGGGTAAGTGCCCACCATGATTACTAGCCCAGAAACACCACAGTACTCCCTGTGGCTGCCCTGTAACCTGCCCACATCATTGAAAAGGGTCCATTTATTACACTTTCCTCAAATAACACAATTAAAGCGTGCTGTCTGTTGCTTGCTGCACCCTGAGTGATAAAGGACTATTTGGGCTTATTGAGCTCTGAGCATCTCTCCAAAGAAGATTATTAAAGACTCACCGATGAGGACGGACTGTGTGTACAGCTGAGACCACTTTCCAGCCAACCTAGATAACAAACAGAGGGAGGCTCTGTAAAAGAATAAGATAGTGATTTGGGAACAGAGCATTGCAATGAGAGTACACATGCCACAGTAAACTATGTGCATATTCAGGGAGGTGAAGGAACACAAAGGTTTTTAGAGGAAGAAATGAGGTGAGCACACAATTGTTTTGAGGTAACTATCCTTGGCTACAAATATCTATAACAAGGGTGAGTCCAGTCAAGGTTGGGCAGACAGTTGCTGCACAGATGTTCCTGCAGAAGTATTCTTTGTGTAAGGCTGCGATGGCCTCTGTGCAGGGTTGTGGCTTTTGCAGTCCTTTGTGACAGTTTGTGTCATCGGGCATACAAACGTAAGTGCCCTCTCTTCATGGCTTTCCCTGGCTCTATTTGTGAGGTTGGGTTTTTAACATTAGTGACTCCATTTTCATTCTGACCACTTTCATGTTCCATTTCCAGATGAGACAAGCCGCCAAGGTCGAGAGTGGTGAAGTGAGAAATCCAAGGTCCTTTAGCCAAACACGGGCAGGGCAGGGACCCATCTCAGATCTCCTGGGCCCATGCACTGCAGTACCTGACCCTTCCTCCTGTCTGTCTCAGGCTCTGCGAATGACTCTCAGACCACCTAGGTGTAAGGAGTCCTTTATAAATCCTTCCTGAGGTGAAGAAAGTAACACCTGCCTTGTAATCCCATAGCAAGGACCTTCAAATCAGACCAGGAATCAAACTATATATGCAGGGCCCCATCATGGAGGTGCTCTGTGGAAAGTCTGTGGGTTCTAAGTCAAGCCCTGCCCAAACTGCAAGGCTGAGGGAACTGTCTCCTTAGCCCTCACCAGCTGCTGCTGAATGCCCTGTTCTTAAGTACCCCTATTCAAGATGTCAGCTGACAACTGGGAAGTTAACAGATTTTTTTAAGGCATTATCCACGTTGTTTACAATAAGTGAGAAACTCTCTCAAGCATGGGTTTCTACAAGTAATTAATGAGAGTGTGAAGAAATAGCAGCCTTCCTTAACTAAAACGACCTCCTGGATCCATGGGGTCTGGCCTCACTCTAAAGCCCTCCACAGTATATTCACTATCTTGATTGGGAATGTTCCTATCCCATATGCACAGGCAGTATGTATGTGATGCCCATGTATTGTGTATAGGCTGGGAGAGGATGGGGAGAAGCCACCTATAACCAAGGACTTAAAGTGAGAATTTAATACAAATAGCTGTTAACTAGTTATACAATTTTTTAAAAGTCAACTGGAAAGTCACAGACGGAAGTAGCAACTACCAGAAGCAGCACTACTCTTAGGACTGGCAGAAACAAACGGAAGAGGTATTTTTTAAACATATAATTTAATGACTCTGAGGAGCAGAAACTCAAATCTCAGAGGAAGGCGCCCTGCCCAACTGCTGATGATGTTTCTGGGCTAATAAGAGGGACCCTGTGGGGCTGAAATTCAGTTCTGAGAGGAAGATGCTCCTGCCAGCTGGTTCTCAAGGTGGGGGAGTGGTACAATGAGGTAGGATCTATAACTGCTAGAAAAACTGCTCACTGGATGCAGCTTCTACTATGTGAAGGAACTGCTGCTGCTGGGGTGAAGAAGCATGCTTGGGTGATGCACAGAGGGACAGGAAGCAAACAAGAAGGAGCAGGTTCCTTTTTTCTACTTCAACCTTTTAGCTTCTCTTCAGTACACCCTCTTGGCAGAGCCTAACATGGAGCCTGCAGGGAAAGTGGATATGTGGTTTGTAAAACCTCTGCTCCAATCCAATAGCATAGAGCAGAAATTAGAAGGGTGAGTCTGGAGCTGAAAAACAACAATAAATAGCACACCTTCAAATTTAAAATGATGGTTTCTCTCAGAAGGATATAGCCCATGAGGATTTATAGTGGGTGCCAAATAGCAAGAAAGTTGGTCTCTCAGAAAAATGGTTTTATTTTCTATATGGCCATCTTGAAGGGTGGGCTCCCATCTGAATGGAGGACAGAACAGACTTAGATTAGTTGGGTGTGGCCAATTGTTACTCAAGCCTCTGGTTGAGCAACTTTGGGGAAGAGGAAGGGAGGGAGGTAGATCTGAGGAGAGCATGTGTCATATCAAAAGGCAATCCCATGGAAACAACCCAAGCATCCATCAACAGATGAACTGATAAAGAAAATGTGGCATATCCATACAATGGAATATTATTCAGACATGGAAAGAAATAAAGTTCTGTGCATGCTACAACATGTAATACGTTGAAAATATTACACAAAGTGAAATAAGTTGGGCACAAAAGGACAAATGTTGTATAATTGTATTATTCCACTTGAATGAAATATTTAGAACAGACAAGTTTCTAGAGAGAGAAAGTAGGTTAGAGGCTACCAGTGGCTTGGAAGAGGAAGAGTGGGGAGTTATTGGTTAATGGTTATAGGGGATGTCCTCTGCCTGCTGCCCCAGCTCTTCAAACACTCTTATAAGCATCATTCCCTATATTAAATGCCTTTCCACATTTCAGGGTCCTGCACTCATCCAGTTCCCCCACTTCGAGTGGGAGAGTGACAGTTCTCATCTTTTTAGAGTAGTTCATATATTCACAATAACTCACCCCTTATTTTATTTGCCTTCTTCAGAGGCTCATAGTCTTCCCAAGCACCTCCCTGGCTCAAACATTCGTCTCAGTAATAATGTCATTCGCTGAGCCTCAGTTTCCTCATCTAGAAAATGAGGATGGCCAGATGCGGTGGCTCAGGCCTGTAATCCCAGCACTTTGAGAGGCCGAGACAGGCGGCTCATGAGGTCAGGAGATCGAGACCATCCTGGCCAACATGGTGAAACCCCTGTCTACCAAAAATGCAAAAGAAATAGCTGGGCTTGGTGGCACATCCCTGTGATCCAAGCTACTTGGGAGGCTGAGGCAGGAGAATTACCTGATCCGAGGAGTTGGAGGTTGCAGTGAGCCGAGATAGCACCACTGCACTCCAGCCTGGCAACAGAGCAAGACTCCGTCTCAAAAAAAAAAAGAAAGAAAAGAAAATGAGGATACTAATCCCTGACATGCAGAGTTGTCCTGAAGATAAAATGAGTTATTATCCAACGGAAAAGTTGTGTGATAGATTAATGCATAAAATGTTAGATCCATGAATAGTTGATTAATAAGCATGACTTCCATGAGTTGACCAGTGAAGAAATGACAGTATTTGCCTATCTTTTAAAAGAAATATGTGTTTATGTGTATTGGTATAAATGCTGTGTATTCATCTATATGTTTTTTAAAACGTGTGTGCAGTAATACATATTAAGATTTAGAAATTCTAAATGCAGGCTGATTGCTTAAATGTCAAGTTTAAGTTACAGCACAAGGTCTGCAAAGTGTGGTCATAATCATTTAAGACATTATGACTCACTCAATATTTATATTTTAGAAGTAATTTATTTTATTGCAACCACCAATAACCAACTGAAAAACTTTAAAAATTCAAGATAAAGTTTCTGTGGCCAAGTCCGCGCTCTGATCAACAGCCATTCTCTCATTGACACTTGTGGCCCCACTGATTTCTGCTCTCATTTGCAGTGTGTAAAAGGCCTCTGACAGCCTCCTTT
Organism: Macaca nemestrina; assembly: GCF_043159975.1. Lineage (NCBI taxonomy): Eukaryota > Metazoa > Chordata > Mammalia > Primates > Cercopithecidae > Macaca > Macaca nemestrina. The sequence continues at coordinate 175,959,228 of NC_092128.1, read as the reverse complement.
CCACCCTGTTCAAACAAACAATAGTCTTTGGAGCAAAGAAGGAAATTTGTAGCAGGTGAAAGTTTAGTTTTAATGATGGAGACACCAAATTGTTTTTAAACTTGAAATATATAAAAGGCTCCAAGCCCACTTTAATGTCTCATTTCTCACAATTACCTCATTATAGTTTACCAAATATTTTACTTTGCATCACAGGATCTTTGAAAGAAATTCCAAAACTAACCTTTTGCACATACGTAGCTTATTAGCAACAGAAAAAATTACTTTTCTCTCTGATTGTGAATTTTGTTTTCTCTCCAGAACATAAAATAAAGACATAAACTTATAGGGCTTAGAGGTTGTGACCAGTGACATTTTCCCATTTTCTTGAGGAAAGAAAATCTAGCTTGAGAGGGTAAAAAAACAACAAAGCATAAGATTGGTCATTTGTATCTACATGCAGCAAAGGAGCTAATAGGCACTGACAAGCTACTCAGATCAGAACACCCAAGGCTGTTGTCGTTTCTCTTCGTGCCCTGCAATCATTGAATCCGGTTATTTAATTGGTGTGTAAAAAGTCACCTTAACACAGTTCATGGTCACCTTTCCCTGAAATCTTCATGACAAAGGATTTGTGAAAACTTTTCTAAATAAACATAATCTCTCCAATGTTCAACTATGTATAGGAAGAAGAAATGTCAGTGTTCATACACAGAATCCCTTTCCTTGAGACCTCTTCCCCACCAAAACCCAGAGGTAGCATTAGGGATAGAAAGACCAGATATGCCCTGGCAAGGATGGTAACAGAGTACATTAGTCAGGGTAAATTACACAAGCTGCAGTAACAAACATCCCCCAAACCTCTGTGGCTTAACACATTACAGGTTTATTTCTGCTTGTACCACAATCCATTTTAGATTGAGAAGTTCCCCCCCAAGCAGTAACTCAGGATCCCAGACTCCTTTCATCTTGTATAGCACCATTTTTAACACATGGCCTGCAAGGTTGCTGTGAAATAGAAAGAGCCTGTGGAAAGCAGACACTCAATTGTCTAAGTTTGGTCAGGGTGCATATATCTTTGGCTAAAACCAGTTTTTTTGCCTGATCTAAACACAAGGGGTCGGGAAAGTAGTGAAAACTGTACATAAGAAAGGGTCAGTGAGTCTGCTAGAATAATGAAGTGGTCTTGGTTGGAGGAGGTTCTAAACACTGGGTTCCTGGATCCCAGAACACAGTATAATACCAATGAGTTGCACTCTCTTCAACAAAACAAATTACTCTTCAAGTTGTCTCAACAAATTCTATTCACTCCCGGTGATACGGTTTGGCTGTGTCCCCACCCAAATCTCATCTTGAATTGTAGTTCCCATAATCCCCACATATCATGGGAGGGACCCAGTAGGAGGTAATTGAATCATGGTGGTGGTTACCCTCATGCTGCTATTCTTGTGACAGTAAATGAGTTCTCACAGATCTGATGGTTTTATACGGGGCTTTTCCCCCTTTTGCCCAGCACTTACCCTTCCTGTTACAATGTGAAGAAGAACGTGTTTGCTTCCCCTTCCACCATGATTGTAAGGTTCCTGAGGCCTCCCCAGCGATGCAGAACTGTGAGTTAATTAAACCTCTTTCCTTTATAAATTACCCAATCTCAGGCAGTTCCTTATAGCAGCATGAGAATGAACTAATACACCCAGTTATTCTTACATGTCCCTCATTTTACATGACTAGACACGCATTTGATTTTGTAAATATCCTCTAGAATTTAGTGAAGTCCAATGCATTATCAAATACAATTTAAAAATCAACAAGTTGGCTTGATCTAAGTTCCCCTTGAGGATGAGGGCTGAATTTGACTCCTTTTGAAGGGACCAGAAGGTAGGATATGACACTCAATGTTTGTTGAACAAGTTAATTAGCAAGCAATGTTGCTGACATATTTAAATCTCAATTTTTGAAAATCTGTATCTATCCTAGGCTGTCCCCTGGAATCACTTTCCAATTTTCCATCCTAACTCCTCTCATAGTTCTAGCCTAAAATCTGCCTCCTCTGTGGCTATGTGGTAGAACAGTGACGAGTCACATGAGTACATATCTCATTGTATAAATGACCCCTCCCCACTATCACCAACACTGTTTCCAACCAGATGAAGGTGGACTTATGCGTTGATTACTGACCCATCAAAGGAATTCCTGATCATACAATGAATTAACATCCTCCCCCTCAATTAATACTTAGTAAACCATAAGTATGGGAACCTGATTTATCTTGTTCCAATGATACTAACTTTAGACTTCATTTTGTTATTTAATCCTCATGCTAACACCAAGAAGAGGCAATTTTGCAGATGAGGAAAGTAAGGCACATAGATGTTAAGTAACTTGCACAAGGTCATACAGCCAGGAAATGCAAAAAACAGAATTTGAACTCTACAGTAGCTATATATGGGCCAGGGGTAGTGGCTAACATTTGTAATCCCAGCACTTCGGGAGGCTGAAGTGGGTAGATCACTTGAGCTCAGGAGTTTGAGACCAGTCTGGGCAACATGGTGAAACCCCATCTCTATTAAAAATACAAAAATTAGCCAGGCGTGATGGTGTGTGCCTATAAGTCCCAGCTACTTGGGAGGCTGAGGCAGGATAATCACTTGAACCTAGGAAGCAGAGGTTGCAGTGAGCTGAGATCACACCACTGCACTCCAGCCTGGGCAACAGAGCAAGACTTCATCTCAAAATATATACATATGATTTTACAAGGTCAAGAGGGATTAGAGTGTAATAAATTTAGTTGGGTCAAGCATCAATTTTAAGAAGATCCTTACCTGAAAGGGGTGGGCCGAGATCTGATTTCTAGAGTTCTGAGCAGAAGTAGCTTTTGCCAAGTAAAACTTTTCAGTCGCGGAGCCTGGAGAAAGGACTAGCAGCATCCAGGCGGGGAGCAGATTCATCCACCTGCCACCAGGGCTCCAGGGCTCTGCTCCAGAGTCACGCTTTTCCTAAAGACCTCGAGGCTGTCATAGAGGAAGAGCAGGAAGTTAGGTCTAAGGCGGGTTCTGCTTATGCTCAGTACAGGAGCCCTTTGCTATGATGTTCTCAGTCCTCCTCTAAGGCCAAGAAGGAGCTTCTAGGTAGTCTTCTAGGCTGGGATTTCATGGTCCTCCAGACACAGCAGGGCTAACAGAAGCCAGGCTGACAGTAGAGGAGAGGAAAGGAAAATGCAAAACACTCACCCCAGCTCCCTAAAGAAAAAAAATGGTCCAGGCAGAGTGGTTGTAATCCCAGCACTTTGAGAGGCTGAGGCAGGAGGATTGCTTGAGGCCAAGAGTTCAAGACTAGCCTAGGCAACATAGTGAGATCCCATCTCTACAAAAACTTTTAAAATTAGTTGGGTGTGATAGCGTAAACCTGTAGTTCCAGTTACTCAGGAGGCTGAGGTGACAGGATCATTTGAGCCCCAAGAGTCTGAGGCTGCAGTGAGCTAGGATTGCACCATTGTACTACAGCCTGGGTGACAGAACAAGACCAATGAAAGGAAGAAAGAAAGAGAGAGAGAGAGAGAGAGACAGAGGGAGAGAGAGAGAGAGAAGGAAGAAAGAAGGAAAAAGAAAGAAAGAAGGAGAGAAGGAAAGAAGGAAAGAAAGAAAAAGAAAGAAAGAAAAAGAAAGAAAGAAAGAAAGAAAGAAAGAAAGAAAGAAAGAAAGAAAGAAAGAAAGAAAGAAAGAAAGAAAGAAAGAAAAAGAAAGAAAGAAAGAGAGAGACAGGAGGGAAGGAAAGAAGGAAGGAAGGGGAAAGAAAGAAGGAAAGAACGAAAGAGGAAAAGAAAGAAAGCGAAAGAAAGAAAGAGAAAGAAAGAAAGAGAGAGAGAAAGAAAGAAAAATGAAGGAGGAAAGGAAGGAAGTTAAGAAGGAAGGAGGGAGAGAAAGAAAGAAAGAAAGACAAAGAACGAAAGAAGAAAAGAGGAAGGAAGAAAGAAGAGAGGAAAGAGAAAGAAGAAAGAAGGAAAGAAAATACAAATAGTATAAAAATTTAAAATTTTTATCCAGGTGAAAATAACATTAAGTCAGTTAAAGACAGTGTTCTTTCCAGGAGACACCTACCACGTCAGCATTGAGGTAATTTGTGCTCACCCAGACACACACCAAAGCCCTCTGTCCCTCCTGTCTGAGACTCACAGCCATCAAGCATCCAGTAGCAGCAACACGTGGGAGGCAAAACTGTTATCTCAGAAGGAAATGCCCATTAGACAGAAAAGAGAGCAAGAGTGTGATTCCGCCAAGCTAACTGACACTGGAGTTGTACAGCTTTGTAAATTCTTTTTTATTATTTGAGGCTATCTATGTCACGGACATGCTTTAATGCAAAGTCTTCTGATTTTTCATTGAGAAAAACCAGGAGCCCTCAGGACTGCTCTGCTTATGGAGTAGCCATTCTTTATTCCTTTACTTTCTTAATGAACTTGCTTTCACTTTACTGTGGATTTGCCTCAAATTCTGTCTTGCGCAAGATCCAGAAACCCCTTTCTGGTAACACAATGATAATCTTTGAAAAAAGTCAATGATGTGAAAATTACTGCATTTGCTTTGAAGCAATTTGAAAGAACATTTGTTCTTATTAGTAATAATTAGTAATAATTGCCATCAATTTCTGAGCAATTACTAAGTGCCAGACACAGTGCAAAGTGCTTCATATCTACCATCCCATGAAATCTTACAACTCTATAGGGTGCATGTGATCAGCCCCATGTTACAGCTGGGACAAAAAGGCATTTACAAAAGTTAAGCGACTTGTCCAAAGCCACACATGTAACCAAAAGTGGAGTGTGATTTGAGCCAGGTTTATCTGAAGCTGAAGCTCAAGTTCTTGACTGCTAGGCTCCAGTTGTGTGCAACTGTCAACCCAAATGGAGATTTGAGAGGCCAAAGATGTCACACACCTTCAAACTGCACATCACACAGTCTTCATAAGCCTCCAGTGCCACTGTTACTGTGCCTCTCTACGGTCAGGACCCATCCACTTATTTCTGCTTCACCTTTTACTCCCAACATTCCATCTTCTTACTCCAAATCTGGTCCGAACTCTAAGTTGCTCTCGTTGGACCAAACGCTTTTCCTATTTGTTAAATATCCATTTGCAATTCTATGTCCAAATCATATTTCCAATGTTACCCTCTTTTTTTAAATAAAATTCCAATTTCCATATCACCACTGTCCTTTTTGTCCTTACGGGAATTCCCTGAAGATATCGCTGACTCCTTACATGGGGGCACACCCCTTTTCTCCCAGAAACTCCATAGTTCCTACTGGACCATGGCAACCCCCTAATCCCCATTAGCTCAGGAGAACAAGAAAGGTAGGGCAGTCATCTAAATTCTGAATACTTGTAACTGTGGCCAATACATCACGAATAACCAGAACAAAGCTCTTAAAACATTCATATTTCGTTTCATTCCAAAAGCATGAATATACGATTGTTCCTTACTGATGATGTATTTTTAAAAGTAATTCCTTTACTACTTCTCTGTTCAAATGCTCCAAGTTTGGTGTAAAAATAAGTCACATATTATTTATACTGTTTGGATCATCCTCAAATAGATTTTTTTTTTGGTTGGGGAAGAAAAATAATACTGATGTTAAGCATCCCCCACCAAGAATACGTTCATCAAGGCTGTGAAGCCCTTCACAGCATAAGAACACACCCGTGGCAGGTATCCGAAATTTTAATCCCCTAACTTTGCACATGTTTTTAAAGCAGGTGACAAACAAATATTCACCCTTGGTTGCAATTAGGTCCTCAGGTTACAGTCAATGGGGCATTGTTGAGACCAGATCTTCTCTTCCATTAATTCATGGTGTTATGTATTGCTGTGCTGTATCCTTTAGAAAGCACACAGCTTCTCTGGTGTTTGATTTTGTTCCATTTTGTTTTGTTTTGTTTAAGGCTGGCTGGATTAAATGATTTAAGGTCATATTTGGTTCTAAGACTCTGTTGCTATGACTGCTCTTCTCTCCCTGCCGTCTGTGGGGGGTTATACTTGCAAAAGCCTTCCAGACAAGTTCTCTGGTTGAGACATAAATGCAATTATTGGGGGCGGGGGAGGGAGGGCGTTAAACAGGTTATGGTGGATTCTGTTCTTCCTGTTTCAGCAAAGCTAGCACACGGTACTTACCCCCCTCCACTGTGGCATTTACCTACAAGGTGAAAATCTTGCTCTGAGAAGCAATGTTGAATCCCACAGATGCTTGTCCCTGGGACTCATCAGGGGACAAAGACAGAGCCACACAGCCCTCATTAATCCACGTGGAAATAAAAAAGATGAAGCAGCATAGACCCTGTGACCACTGAGAAAATGACAGAAATAAAGATCATTATGTGCATCTGGTTTTCCAGGGGAAAGAAATGGAGATAAAGCCTTAAGTCTTTAATAAGGCTAGAAATTAAAACTGGGATTAACAACAACACGAAGCATTTATAAGAAGCCGTCCATGACATTCCTGCTTAGGTTTTGCTGGCCTGGTTTCTGGAACTTTTTCTATATTGTTAATATTTATCACCAGCTTTTTCTTTAGTTGAAAAAAAAAGTCACTGCCCACTGGTTTCAGGTTCACAGCCTTCTCTCTAGACATACTAGACCTGCTTCAAGATGATACTTCTTTAAAACCAATTATTCAGCATCATTTTCATGAGGTTTCTGCGGAGATAGGGGAGTATGTATTGCTGAATTTCAATGAAGTTTCGAGGTCTGGCTTTGCCCTGTGATACACAGAGAAAACAGCTTCCTAAGAGAGCTGACCATGGGCCACGCGTCTTAAGCCTGGGAGGGGCAGGAGGGGAGGATGGACTATCCCCACATTTAGACACCCCAGATTCTCCTACCAGAGATGCAGTGGACATTGGTGTCTATCCAGGAGGCTGTGTTAAAATGTAACTGTGCCACTTGGTTGAACTATGTGCTGCCCAGCCCACAAAAAAACACACAGAAGTCTTAACCCCTGGGACCTCAGAATGTGATTTTATTTTTGAGTAGGATCTTTATAGACCTCATCAAGTTAAAATGGGCTCATTAGTGTGGGTCCTAACCCTATATGACTGGCGTCCTTATAACAAAGGAAAATTTGGACACAGAGACAAATGTGCACAAAGAGAAGGTGATGTGAAGACACAGAGAGAAACTATATGAAGTCCGAGGATGAAGTGCCGCATCCCTTAGCCAAGGAACATCAAAGATCACCAGCGACCCCCAGACGCTGGAAGCAAGGCCTGGGACAGATCCTCCCTCACAGTCTCAGGAAGAACCCCCACTGCCAACGCCTTGATTTTAGACTTCTGGCCTCCAGAACTGTGAGATAATCAATTTCCATTGTTTAAGCCACCCCATCTGTGATGCTTTGTTACATCAGTCCTAGGAAACAAGTACCTCAACATTTCAACCAATTAGAAATTATTGGTGCCTTAGCTATTATCATCTAGCGAAGAAAGAATTTTAGAGGAATGAGGAATGTGTCCAAGAGGGAAGGCTGGTAAGACGCAGAGAGGAGTTGGTGCTAGCAAAGAGCATACAGAGGGGAGTGTTACCACAAAGGCTACAGGAAACCCAAGACTCACTTGAGGGTACTGAGATTTCAGGGAGTTGGGGACAGAGTCAACACCAAAAGTCAAGAAGATGTTAAAGATAAGCTCTCCTGGCTGGGCACGGTGGCTTATGCCTATAATCCCAGCACTTTGGGAGGCCAAGGCAGGAGGATCTTCTGAGGTCAGGAGTTCAAGACTAGCTAAAAATACAAAAATTAACTGGGTGTAGTGCCATGTGCCTGTAATTCCAGTTACTTGGGAGGCTGAGGCAGGAGAATTGCTTAACCTGGGAAGGGGAGGTTACAGTGAGCCAAGATTGCACCACTGCACTCCAGCCTGAGCGACAGAGTGAGACGCTGTCTCAAAAAATAATAATAATGATAATAATAAACTCTCCTTGCATTACTCTTTGCTGAGGTTTAGGACCACAAGCTTTATCTATGTTTGAACTTGTGGCTAATTACGGATTCTCACAATTAAATATGCCTAGCAGCACCAGATTGTCTTAGCTCTTCACCCAGGACATTAACCATTAACAAGAGCCATGGCCGGATCTTCTATTAGCCCCTGTTGTGTGTCAGTCAAAGCTACCGAGCCTGGTCAGGTGTTGATATACCTTAGCTGCAAAGGATCCTGGGATGTGGTTGCAGACAGAATGATGCTGTATAAAATGTGAAAAGCCTGGCTGTGGAGACCGGTCTTGCTCCAGGACAACCCTAGGCAAAGCCTGCCAAAAGAGATGAAGCCTGTGTTCAGCCCCCTTCTGGTTCTTAGCTCATTTCCACCTTTATTTTTCTTCTTTCCCATGCCCTTCCCTGGCCTGCTCTACTCCTTGCTCTACTCTATTCAGTCCCTCCAGGAGTGTAGCCCCAACCCAACGTGGCATGGCAGATCCCAGAAAATAGAACATTTCAGAGTAAGAAGGTGGGTGCAAATGGTGCACTGCACTCATTAGAATTAAGTTGAGCTACAAAAAAAAAAAAAAAAGAGAGAGAGAGAGACATAAAACAAGAGATGAAACAAGACAGTGTACTGAGAGGGGTCAGAAGTAGGCAGTCTGCAGTGGGTGCTACTCCACAGGGCCAGGAACTCTCTTCCTCACTGCTTTACATTGGATGGCTCCAAAGTCATCCCTTTGTCCCAGGAAGGTGCCAGAACTCCAACCAACACGATTACGGTCCAGCCATGAGGAAAGGAAAGAGGGCATAAGAAGTGCATGTTTCCCCTTTAAGCACTCTTTAAGGAAGCTCCCAGAAGTTACCACACCATGCCAGCTGTGTCCCATGATCTAGAAAGTAGTCACATCCAACCGCAAGGCTGGCTGGAAATGCAGCCTTCAGTGCTGGCCGCCCTGTGAGCCAAATATCAAGGATTCGATAATTATGGACCTGGGTCCAACTGACATCCTGAGACTGGTGAGTCTGTGGGGGAGTGGAGGGAGTGCCCTGTGTGCTGTAGGATGTTTAGCAGCATCTTTGACCTCTACCCATTAGATACCAGCAGCACCCTTCCTCCATGTGACAAACCAAAATGCCTTCAGACATTGCCAAATGTTCTCCAGGGGCCCACATTACCCCCCATGGAGAACCTAGGAGAATCTAGGAGAACCACTCCTCTAGATGAAGAGGAGGAAAATGAGCCATCTCTACTACCTACACTTCACCTGCTTGTATCTCAAACCATTCCCATAGCCTCCCCATGCCACTAAAGGCAACCTGTTTCCGGTCGTGACTTTATTGCAACTCTAGCTCTATTTCCTGGACAATCTTTTGTATATCACCTCCAAATTAACCCTGACCTAAGAGTTGACCTAAGCCAACACCAAAGGTTGAGAAGATGTTAAAGATAAGCTCTCCTTATATTACAGTTTCCTGAGGTTTAGGACCTCAGCCTTTATCCATATTTGAACTTGTGGTTTATTACAGATTCTCATAATTGAATATACCTAGTAGCACAAGATTGGGGGCACACATAGATCTCCCAGTTTGGGGGCTAATGACCTACTCAGGCATGAAAGAGCAAGGAACTCACAATTAAAGTGAAAGAAAAGCAACACAGAGAAACAAACTTATTTGAAGATATTATGGAATATTGAATTTCCTGAAGAAGATGTGGCCATACAAATATGTTAGTGTTGCTCATTTCTACATATCATGTATAGGCATGAGGATTATATTTTTGAAAATATTGAAACACTATTTTCCCCTAGTTGCTGGGTGATCTTCCACCTGTTGAAACTGAGGGATTCGTTGCCTTTGGAAGAGGGTGGGGACTGCCTAGGAGAAAGAGAAGTCATTGATCTGTTGGATGCTTCAAACTAAACTATTTAAGGTCCATGGTGAGTAGCTGTGGAAGAGGGAAGACAATAGTCTTGAAAGCCACATTTTCAAAAGAGAAAAAAAAATGAATTTCTTAGAATTCCCAAAGCTGCATTTTATACATCAATAACTAAAGCTTTGAGGATTAGGACTGGCTATGGAGCAGGTCATGGAATGTAGGCTATGACATAAAGGAGGCTCCCAGCCTACAGGAAGAAGAAAAGTCCGTCTTTTCTTCAGGAAAGATCAGGAAAGAATTCAAAGGGAATAAGAGAAGTATCCTCAAGAAGGCACCTGATGCCAATGTCCTGCTGAATCCTGGGCAGCTAAAGGTCAGGCAGAGGGTCAGAAAGACCTGTACAGACTCACTGGACTTAGGGACACTCAAAAGTATCCAGAGGTACCTTGGGAAGCAGAAGGTGTCAAGGCAATGTGATGCCTAGGAAAGAGATTAGCAGAATATCAGGAAGGAGGTGCAAGGTGAGGCTCTGAGAGATTGCCTTGGCTTGGGGACAGATGGCTGGCTGTGCACCTGTTTTAGTCTGTCTGTTAATTCCTGGAAAAGTGTGGGGTTTCACAGCCTGATCAGATGAGTAAACCCATGTATACCAAACCCTCCGTGTACAAAAGACACCCAGGGACCCCACATGTCCCTGTGGGCCTGCAGAAAGGCTGAGAGTCTTATGGGCAAGAAGAGAATTGGGAACAAGACAAGGATGCTGCAGACTGTGGGAATCTTAGAACCAGGGTCTGTCCCAGGGACCAGAGACTTTAACAGCAATAGCCAGGCAGCATGATGCCCATGATGGTCACAAACACACCTCTGCAGACACAGTTGAGATGGAGAGATAATCTCAGGAGCAGGAAGGCCAGGAGAACAGAAGACGGAAGAAGGGCAGATGCCCTCATCTTTATGCTACCAGACAGGAAGCCATCAATAACCATCAGTTACGCCATAGGAAAAGAAGGAAGAAGGGGGAAGTAGGGAGAAATGCCAAAAGACTGATTATTTATCTGAAAGAGACTAGGTCATCAAAATAAGCTGTTTTAAACCTGAAATTACCGAGTGACAATTTAAGTAGTGTCCGAGTCAACTCGGGCTGCCAGAACAAAATATCACAGACTGAGTGGCTTAAACAACAGGCATTTATTTCTTAGAGTTCTGGAGGCTGGAAAGTCCAAGATCAAGTTGGGTAGATTTGATTCTGGGGCCTCTTCTCTTGGATGGTAGGCAACTGCCATCTTGCTGTACACATATGTGGCCTCTTTTTTGTGCAAGCGTGGGGAGAGTGAGCAAAAGAGCAAACAATCTCTGGTGCCTTTTTTTAAAATACAGAATCTTGTTCTATCTCCCAGGCTGCAGTGCAGTGGTGCAATCACAGCTCACTGAAGCTTCAGCTTCTTGGACTCAAGTGATCCTCCCACATCTGCCTCCTGAGTAGCTGGGATTACAGATGTGTGCCATCGTGCCTGGCTAGATTTTTTTTTAAATTTTTTGTAGAAACAGGGTCTTCAGGCTGGTCTCAAACTCCTGAGCTCAAACAATCCTCCCACCTTGGCCTCCAAAAGTGCTAGGATTAAAGGTTCGAGCCACAGCACCTGGCCCTTGGCATCTCTTCTTAGAAGGACACTAATTCTGTTGGATCAGGGCCCCACCCTTATGACCTCATTTAACCTGTTACTTCTTGTTGTGGCCTAACCCCACACTAGGGGTTAAGGCTTCAACATATGAATTTTAGGAAGACACAAACATTCAGTGCATAACAAGTGGCAAGTCTAAATGTTTTCATCTACCAAGTTGGATAGGGGCTCAAGATCAAGTTTATTTCTATTCAGAGAAGTAAACTAAATCTCTACATACCTCTGAGTGTGTGATCTATGAAACTTGGAGCCTGTGATAACATGTGGGGGGGATAAGAGAAAACTACTTCTTTGCCCTCTGGTGGATTGCTGAAAAATCAACTGACAAAAAGCAAATTAATAGAAATGGTACACAAATTTATTAGCATGCATAGGGGAAATCACAGAATAATTGCTCCACCATGCAATGGGGTACAGATGCTTATACCTTACTTCTTAGGGAAAGGAAGATGGGGAGGTGTGCATTGTTTTAGTGGTTAAGTAAATGATTTTTAGGGGAATTCAATGGGCTTGAAAAACATAGGCTGGCCTGGGACAAGTCTGTTAGGCCTCAAGAGCAGACAACGGTTGTGACAAGTCTGTCCAGGTGCATTGACAGACTTCAGTCTTTCTTCCTGTGATATAGGTTCAGTGCATCCTGACCCACTGTCATTAACATGTGGCCTTCATCCTTAAGTCACAAGAAGTCTGATGCACTGCAGGTGTGTGTGCCTGCTCCCCAACCCTTGAATTTTTCAGAAGCAACACGTTTGTTTACATGAATTAATATATAAAGTTTGCCTCTACCTTGGTGAGCACAAAGAGTTGCTCAGAATTGGACATTTCGTTTTTGCTTTTTTTTTTTTTTTTTTTTGAAGAAATTTTAACTAATACCAGGCTTCCAGAATTAATAATAAGAACTGTTGGGCAATGCATTACCTAGAATCGCCTAACATTTTTACCCAAATCTGATGCCAAATTTTCCAAATGCATTACCCGAACCATTTTCTTCCCCTTGCAGCAACAGCAGCACAACCACTACACAACAATCATGGTTATCATGGAGGTCAGCCACAAGCAGTCCTTCCTCAAAAACAAAACACAACAAAAGGATGTAACCGGTATGTTTTTGATGGAGTTCAGGATGCATTACCCCAAAATATGGCACCTTGACATTTGAGAAAACAGCAGAAGCAGGAAGATCGCTCTCACTTTCCTCCCAAGTCTCTGCCCTTGTCCTCAGAAGAAGAGTCATAAAACTTAGGAAGGATTTTCTGACCTTCCCCTAGAGCCAATCATAGGACCCTCATTCAAGAGGTGCCTTCTCTATATCTGCAGGAAAGAAACATTCTTATCTCTGAAGACACAGGAACACAGAGAAGAATCTGAATAGGGCTTATTAAGTTCCTCCAGTTTATTACCAGTAGATCATCCTTTTTCATCCAATTATACTTCTCCATGGCTTTCCAATTCTTCATCAAACTTAGCATAAAAAAAATACAGGCTTACCCATTTCTTTGGGTCATTTCCTTATGAAGGCTCCAATGTAAACTTATATTAAAGAAATATGTATGCTTTTCTTTTATGGATCTGTCTTTTTTTTTTTTCCAGAGGTCCCAGCTATGAACCTAGCAGTGGGTGAGAAAAATGTATTTCTCTTTCCCTACATTTGTGATTTTATTCCTTGCTTGAAAGGGCCTAGCTAAATGCCTCTTGTGGCATAACCGAAACAGCAAAGGAACCCATCAGAGGTGAGCAGGCCAAGCAGGGGTGCAGACACAATTCGTTTCCAGCCATTTGGGCTGTCAAGTTAAGGAAGCCAGTGGTAGTGAGTGTCTCCTTTGCAGAACTATCGAGTTTTCAGAGGTGCTCCAGGGACCCTGAGCATGGGGTGGTGGTCCCAAAGATTGGAAACTCTTGCATTGACTTGAATTTAGTATCATGTTTGACTAGTTCTTTACCACTATGAGAATCATTATTCCCTAGTTTACCTTTTAAAAGAAAGTTAATGTCATCTAGAAACCAACAGTCGTAGGATAAAACCTTAGAATTTTGCTTTTTATGCTTATAATCTGTGGAAGAAAAAGAGCTCTTTACATTTTCTGTTAGTTGATTAATGCAAGAGCTCATCCTCCTGGAATACAACGCTCTCTCTTTCTCTCTTCTATGCTGCAGTACTTCTTTACGATGTAAAATATCCACATCTTAAGTCTACTGCTCTTTGACTTAATGACAAATGTGAATCCCATATAAAATTACCCAGCACATGATATAGAAAATTTCCCTGTTTCCCAGAAAATTCCCTCAGGCCCCATTCCAATCAACCAGCACTATTGTAATCACCATAGATTACACCTATGTCTTTCACCATAGTTAGTATTGCCTGTTATTGTATTAGTTTTGCCTGAACTTTGTATTAATAGAATTAAAAAATGAATTCTTTTGTACTTAGATTCTTGCATTCAACATAGTGTTTTTTCAAATTAATTCATGATGTTGCTTGTATTAGTAGTATGTTGCTTTTGATTGGTGAGTAGTAATCCGTTGTAAAAATATGCCAGTTTGCTTATCAATTCTCTTGTGTTTTTAGTGTGGGGTTATTAAGAATAAGGCTACCATGAACACTCTTGGACACATCTTTCTGTGGACATTTTTCTTTGCAATATACCTAGGAGTGCATTTTCTGGGTGATAACATGGGCACACATTTGACTAAGATTCCACTAATTTATACTCCTGCCAACATGGTACAGTTGCCACTGAAACCACCCTCACAAGAATTGCATGCTAGGCCCACAAAAATTACAAGCCAGGTTCTGGACAGAAATACGGTCATAATTAAGCATTAATAAGACTGCACATTGGTCCACTTCCTTGTAGCTGCTTGCTAACCAAAAGTCATGTAACACTAGGTACAACCACTTGCCCATCCTATATCATTCCCACAGATGGAATTTCTGACCTTAGAATCATATGGCTTTTGTTTAAAATTTGCTTAAGATATTTCTCAGATCCTGATTTCCAACAAAATAGCTGATGCCACCAGTGTGAAAACCCACAAAGAGGAAGTGAATTAGCATGGGAATACTGTTTCTTCATCTCTCAGTCCCATGATTTCACCCTGCTTTCTTCAACCAATCAACAGTCCCCACACCTCAGACTACTCCAGACCTCTTAAAATCCCTAGCTCCAAATTCCTCAAGGAGGCAGATTTGAGATTTCCTCTTGTCTCCTCATTTGGCTGCCCTGCAATTATTGAACTCTCCGCTGCAGTGTCTCAGTATATGGACTCTCCCCAGTGTCTCAGTGTATGGACTTGCTATGCACTGGGCAGAAAAACCTATTACGCCAATACTTGGTATTACCAGTCTTTCTTTAATTTTAGACATTCTGGTGAGTGTGTTGTAGTATCTTACTGTGGTTTTAATTTCCATTTACCTCCTGCTGAATGATGGTGAACATCTTTTCATGTTTCTTACCAACTGAAGTATCTTCCTTTGCAAAGCAGTTACTCAAATTTTTTGTTCATTTTTAATGAATTGTTTGTTTTTTTTATTACTAATATATGAAAATTTTCCAATATATTCTAGGTGAAGTCTGTGTGTGTGTGTGTGTGTGTGTGTGTGTGTGTGTGTTGAATATTTTCTCCCAGTCTGTGGCTTAACTTTTCAGTTTCTTAATGATGTTTCTTTTGATGAAAAGTGTCTAATTTTGATGAGGTCCAATACGTGAATATGTGAATAGTTTGTTTTTATTGTTAATACTTTTTTTTTTTACTTTCTAAGAAATTTTTGCCTGTCCCCAATAGTGAAGATATTCTCCTTTGTCTTTAATTTTTTTTTTTTCTTTTTTTTTTTTTTTTTGAGATTGTCTCGCTCTGTTGCCCAGGCTGGAGTGCAGTGGTGCAATCTCGGCTCACTGCAACTTCCACCTCTTGGGTTTCAATGATTCTCCTGCCTCAGCCTCCTGAGTAGCTGGAATTACAGACACCCACCACCATGTCCAACTAATTTTTGTATTTTTTAGTAGAGACAGGGTTTCACCATGTTGGCCAGATTACATTGAATCTACAGTTAAATGTGAGGAAAACTGACATCTTAACATTCTAAGTTGTCCAATACATGAACATGGCATATCTCCTCATTTATTGAAAACTTCTTTAATTTTTTCAGCAATATTTTATAAATTCTCATGTAGTGATCTTCCATATCTTTCACTAAATTTAAGTGTATTCTGAATATATGATTCTTATACTACTTTAAGTAGTGTATTTTAATTTTAATCTCATTGTTTTTTGCCTCTATATAGAAATATATTTTAATATTTGTACATCAATCTTTTATTTTACAACCTTGCTGAATTTATTTTTAAAATTCTAGTAGTTTGTAGACTCCTTTGGACATTTCATGTACACAATGTCATTTATGAATAAAGATAGTTTTACTCTTTCCTTTCAGATTTTTAGGCCTTTAATTTCTTGTTCTTGCCTTATTGCACTGGCTTTGCCCTCTACTACATTGTTGGATAGAAGTGATGAGCACGGACATTCTTGCCTTCACTATGGGGGAAAAGCATTTAATATTTAACCATTAAATATTATTTTAGTTCTGTGTTTGGTAGATAGCCCTTACTAGAGAAGAAATTTCCTTGTATTTCCAGTTTGCTGAGAGCTTTTTATTGTTGTTTTGGTTGGCTTTTTGCTTTTTAAAATTTTGGATAGATGTTGAATTTCACTGAGGGATTCATTTGGATTTATTGAGATGGTACATTTGCTTCTTTATGATATAAATTGTTTTTTGAATGTTCAACCAATTTTCCATACCTTGTATAAACCCCACTTTGTCAAGATATATTCTTCTTTTTATACGTTGCTGTATTCTATTTGCTAACATTTTGTTTGGGGCTTGGTAAATTTCAGAAACTAGTCTAATCTGAACAACAAACTGTTCTCATTGTGTTGAAAGGAAGGTCTTCACATCCCAAATGCAGTAGCTTCGTTGTTGCCATACAAGCCTTTCATGAAATACAGATTTTTTTTTTTTTAACCTCTCATTTTTACTCTTCCTTGCAAAAAATTTTAGCAGGTAAAACTGAATTGAATTTGCCATGGCACAAATAAAAACGTATAGACTGTAGACATTTTCTGTGAAATAGGGTTCATCTAAAAGCCATAACAAAAACAAATTCTATTTGAATTAGCAAAGTCAGACCAAAACCAGATCCTATCTCTCTGTAACTGAGTGATACTGAGGAACCTGGCTATCTGTACCTTGTAACAGTGCTTGTCTTTAGCAATGCACAAATCCTAAAATGACAAATTTTATCCTGGGATTAAGGATCATCCTTTTATAACTTGGGAATGAAAATTGCAAAATATGTGACTTGATTTTGAGAAATAGAGGATGAATCCCCAGAATCCCTCAAAAATCCTCAGAAATTGTCTCCTGACACCACCCTCAATTCCCACTCCAATCCCAGTCCACCCACATCTTTCGGTCTCCGAGTTAAGCCAATGATTCACTGTGTGCAAGGGTAGGCTTAGCCCAGACCTTCTTCCTGTGCTAAAGTGGGGTCCCATCTCCCACATTGGGGAATCCCAGTCATACCAGGCCCTAATAGCCATTCCCTGGAAGCTCTTTTCCTGACTTGTCCCCCAGGAAAGCCTGGAAAATTGGATAAAGGTCCCATCTCACTCAGCCCCAAAGTAACCTATCTCAGGAAATGAACTCTCCCCAAACTGCTCACCACAGCAAGGACTGTCCAAGGCCAAAACCTCTCCTCTGGCCTGCCCTGGGGTGCAACCTGCTCCCAGACAACCTGTATCTAAGGCCATTGCCCCACATCCCCCCTCTGGCACACTGGTTCCAGGCTTTGTGGGGTGGAGACAGTAGCCTCCGTGCCTGTCTCCAGCCTTTCCTGACAGCAATCCCTGATGCCTCGGAAAAACCACCCTTACTTACCACTCACACCCCATTTGTCTTTCTCACAGTTTCTTGAGTTTGTTTTGGGCACTTGCATCCAAAAGCAGCTTTTTTAATTGACTCACAGTTCTGCATAGCTGGGGAGTCTTCAGGAAACTTACAATCATGGCGGAAGGAGAAAGAAAACCAGGCCACCTTCTTCACAAGGAGGCAGGAAAGAGAGGGATCAAGAGGAAATGCCAAACACGTATGAAACCACTGGCTCTTGTGAGAAGTCACTCACTGTCATGAGAACAGCGTGGGGGAAACTGCCCTCAAGATCCAATCACCTCCCACCAGGTCCTCCCCCACCAGGTGGGGATTGTAGGGATTACAATTTGAGGTGAGATTTGGGTGGAGACACACAGCCCAACTATATCAGATAGATGGATAGATAGATAGATAGATAGATAGATAGATAGATAGATAGATAGATAGAGCAATGATAGAGATTATAGAGATAGATATGATAGATAGAGATAGCAATGGTAGAGATCATAGAGATAGATATGGTAGATGGATAGATAGACAATAGATAGGTATGATAGACTGATGGAGGTAGAGGTGAAATACAGAGAGGTGGAGATGAGGATGGGGATGGAGATTGGGATGGGGAGAAGGGATAAGGATAGGGATATATATTTCCTGGTGGGGCGTAGAGGGAGTTAAAGGCGTAGAAGGAGTGGGCCACTAGGAGTGGGCAGAGACCCGAATTATTTGTCACATTTCTCCTCCCACTGTTCTGCAAATACCTTGGGGCAAAGTCTCCCTAGTGCTCCTGGCTAACATTGCAGGCTGGTGACCAGCGGATGGAGGACATGCAGGAGGCAAGCCCTGGGCTGAAAGAACAGCCACTTCCCCTTATGGCTGCTCAACAGCTGGACTTCAGATCCCCCGACCAGACCTGCTGAGCACGTAGTCACTAATCTCTGCAACAAAGTTCCTCCCTGAAAATTAGGGGTTTTGTTTTTGTGTTTTGCCTTCTGCAGTCTTGTCCACATTGGCCTCAATTTCCACCCCTCACTGTGACCACCTGTTGGGTCTAAATGTTATTAGGAGGGGACAAATCCCGCAGGTAGCTGCCACCTCGCCCACAATGGCAGTTGTTTGGAAAGCCAGGGTCCTGCTGCGAGGGGCCACGCCACCCTGGGAGGGAAATGACCAAGGTCAATGTTGGGGACGCAGCATCTGCAGCGAGGCATTTGCCCATTCTCCTCCTGTGGTCATTGTTACATTCCACTGACCAGCTGCCTGCAGGCTCCAGGCACAGCCGCCATTCAGCAGAGATTAATGCCTGAAATGAGCCACACCTCTGAACAATTGCTTCCTATAAGAAGGACAGCACTGAATGGCCAGGGAGCCCCATTGATGACTGTTATAAAAGAGGTGAAGGCTTGCATGGAGGGAAAGAAAAGTTTCACACCGCCCCTCAAACCTAGCTCCGATTCTTCCTTCTCTCTCTTCTTTTCCCTTCTGACTGCCCATTTTGGCCACATTGCCTTAATCCAGAATCTTCTTTTATGTACAGGACTTGGGCAGCAAGCTTAAAATTTGTGAATTTGCTACTGTAAGTCATATTGCTGTGTGCTGATCGCATTAGTACTATTATCTGCGCAACTTTCCAACTTGACAATTAGTTACTATCATTCACACTGTGCAATCAGCTGTTAAATCCTCATTTATGCTAATTTGAATATGAATGTGCTGTTCAATAACATGTTAGATTGCCATGTTTACAAATATACTCCAGGTATTTAGAAATTTAGATGATGCAAAACATACTGTTTAAGTTGCGCTCAGTGCCAGTTTAAATAACTTAAGCCTATTTATCAGTCACTTAGCAATTCTTTTCACATACTTCTGTTTTCCTCTGTCCTACCCTTCTCAACCAAAACTAAAATATGCTCTTTTTGCTTGTTTGTTTTGTTGCTGTATTAAACTAATCATCTTCAAGATGGAACTTAATTAGCAGTCACCTCAACGTGGGCCTTCTTTTCTAATTCCTGCTGATCCAATTCCTGACTCTTTTAGGAGCAGATGAAACAGTAAATAGGAAAAAGAGAGAAAAAAATGATCTCTGCAGCTGCAGTGTTAAATATTGACTTCTAACCCAGTCATTGAAAAGGAATGATTTGTATGTAGCTAAAAAAGGAGAGACGACAAAATTTTTTAATGAAGGTAAAACTAAAGAGGGCGAGATACTCGTGATGGTAAACTCCTGGAAGGAAAGCAATGTGAATGCTAGAGCAGAGCTTCTCAACCCTGAGTATGCACTTGAATCACCTGGGGAGCCTATGACTCGTAGACACTGGTTTAGTGAGTACCTTACTGACTGAGCTGCTGTGGTTCTAACCATCTCTCAGGTGCTGCTATTGTGGCTGCTATCCTGGGTACCACACTGGGCAGTCCAGCTCTAAAATGTATATCATCCAACTCCACTGGAAACAAGAAAAAGTAAAATAAAATAAAATATATATCACACGTGTACCTTCAACAATTACACTAAGAGATTTAAAAATCAAGCTTGACAATTTCACTTCTGAGTATTAATCCAAAAGAACTGAACTCAGACTCTTGAAGAGATATTTATGCAACACGTTCATAGCTGCATTATTCATAATAGCCAAGATGTGGAAGCAACCCAAGTTATTAGCCATTGATGGGTGGGTGGATAAACAAAATGTGATGTAAACATCCATACAAAGAAATATTATTCAGTTGGAAAAAGGAAGGAAATTCTGGGACATGCTATAACATGGATGGGACTTAGAAATATGATGTTGGGTGAAATTAGCCAGTCACAGAAGGATAAATACTGTATGGATCCATCTATATGAGATCCCTGGAGTAATCAAGTTCATAGAGACAGAAAGAAGAATGGTGGCAACCAGGGGCTGGGTAGAGGGATAAATGGGGGGTTGTTCAATGGATATAGAGTTTCACTCTTGCAGGATGAAGAAGTCCTGGAAATGGGTCACACACCAGTGTAAATATACTTGACACTACTGAATGGTATATTTCAGAATGGTTAGGACGGTAAATTTTATGTTATGTTCTTGTATTTTACCACCATTTTTCTCATTTGTAAAATAAATTTTTTTAAAAATTGGTTTTAGGGACATTGCAAAAAAATATTTTTTTCTGCAAAGAAAGCTATATTTTAGCCAATTCTTCTCAATTCTTCAAGGAGCTAGTCAGATATCACCAGCTCTGGCACCAGTCAGGATATAACAAATCTATTTTTCTTCACAGTCTCACATCTTTTGATGAAAACTCCATTCCAGGCTGGGCGTGGATTACACACCTGTAATCCCAGCACTTTGGGAGGCTGAGGCAGTGGATCACTTGAGGCCAGGAGTTCAAGACCAGCCTGGACAACATAGGGAGACCCTGTCTCTACAAATAATTTAAAAATTAATTGGGTGTGGTGGTATACACCAATGGTCCCAACTACTCGGAAGGCTGAGGTACAAGAATGGCTTAAACCTGGAGGCTGAGGTTGCAGTGAGCCAAGATGGCACCACTGCCCTCCAGCCTGGGTAACAAAGCAAGATTCTGTCTCAAATAAAAAATGTTTTACAAAGAAACTCTGTTCTGCTAAGTATGACATTCTAGTTGATGATCAGATTCCTTGTGACTGTCTCCACGTCCCTCCCTACAGTGTGAGGCTTTGAGGGCAGTGGTTGATGTCCTGCAGAGCTGCAGTCGATGCTGTTGGCTGCCTTCCCTCAGGCCATCTTCTCTCCTCCTTGACACAGTCCTAATTTTGCTCAGTAAGTTTCC
This sequence comes from Macaca nemestrina, assembly GCF_043159975.1. NCBI lineage: Eukaryota > Metazoa > Chordata > Mammalia > Primates > Cercopithecidae > Macaca > Macaca nemestrina. The sequence continues at coordinate 175,938,000 of NC_092128.1, read as the reverse complement.
TCCTTCACTCACCCATGTTGGCACCAGCCTGAGGATTAAGCCAGTATCAGAAAAAGACAGAGTCAAAGGACCCAGAGAGGCAGAAGCAGAACCCAGGCCACCCTCACTTTAGATCTCCCGCCATGTGAAATATAAAGTGCCCTCAACACTCCAGCTGGTTGAGTAGGAATTTTCTTTCTTACAGCCAAAACCAGCTTAACTGATCACAGTGTTCTGCAGGTAGAAGATAGTCTGAAATTTGCCAGATTGAATTCAAGTAGGAAGATAGGGCTGGTTCACTGTGCAGAGGCTCAGCAGGCAGCGCAACAACTCTCCTCTGTGGAAACGGTATTTTCCAAGGAGAAAGGTAACGGTGTTCTGGTTTTTTGTTTGCTTGCTGGCTTTATTAAAGGGTTTTCTAAGGGATACTTTTCCCAGAAAACGTTTAAAATGTTTTTCCATTTACAAAGTTGTATTGAGTTTTACCTTTTTACAAACCTGTGTCTTATAAGAGCAACATTCGAGGAATAGGTAAAAACAATGTCTGCTGCTTCTTGAGCACTTACTTATGGTATTGTGCTCAGTGAATCCTCACAAGAGCCCTTCGGTAATACAACTTTCATTCTCCCTTTACAAATAAAGAAATAGAAGCACAAAACATTTCATTTCCTTGTCCAAGGCCACACAGCTAATAACACCTAGGGCTGGGATTCCAACCTGAACAGTCACCTCCTACCATTATACTTGGCAGCTATGCTTTGGTGAGGTGCATTGCAGCATTCCTTAGTTCAAATAACTGCAACCCACATTCTATAGGGTGGTCAGAAAAGTCTTCTTAAAACCATTACAACCTCCTTAAGACTTAAATCTCGTTAACCTGCTACCCAGTGCCCTTCAGTGGATTCCAATGGATGTTCTAGATTATATCAAAGTGACTATCCACAGCCTCCTCCCCCTGTCATTTCCAGCCCTGCCCACCTCCTACTGGCCTTCTCTCAGCTCCTCTAACACATTCTGCCTTTTCTGTCTCAGAGCCTTTGCATGTGCTTCTCCACCACCTCCAGCACACACACACATACACACATGCGCGCACACACACACACACACATAGACACACACATGTGCACACGTACCCCTTGGTTCTGGATAACTTCTACTAATCCTTCAAGTCTCATTTTAACATTTCATTTCTTCAGAGAGGTCTTTGCTGACCATCAGTCTAAATTAGTCCCCTGTTAGACCCTCTCCTTGTCATCTTTGTCACAGCATTAATTTCACTGGTCTGTGTGATGATGTGCTTTGTCTCTGTCCTCCCCAAAAAGAGGATCAGCTGCAGGTGTGTGCCCTCCCGTCCGTATTGTCACCACTGTATCCTGAGTGACAGGCACATTGTAGCAAATAGCAGGGAAATTGTTGGGGAATGGGAGAAGCAAAGTTGAAAGGAAAATAAAACATTGGAGGGAAGGAAGGGAGGTGAAACTGGGCGAACAGAGGAAGGAAGGAAGGAACTGTGTGGTCCCAGGAGTTGCCATGCATTAGAAAACTTTCATCACAGTATCATTTCCTATTCCAACACGCAAGAAACACCGCTGTAAAAACAGCTAGCTTGTTTCTATGCTTCCTTCTTCGTTCTGTCTATACCTTTCTTCCTACTTCTTTATTCCTTTTTTACTTTTTAATTTTTATTTTGTTCTATTATTTTATTCTTTATTAATTTATTTATTTTTGAGATGGAGTCTCACTCTGTCGCCAGACTGAAGCACAGTGGCGTGATCTCGGCTCGCTGCAATATCCACGATCTTAGCTCATTGCAATAGCTGCCTCCCGGGTTCAAGTGATTCTCCTGCCCCAGTCTTCCGAGTAGCTAGGACTACAGGCGTGCACCACTGCGCCTAGCTAATTTTTGTATTTTTAGTTGAGACAGGGTTTTGCTGTGTTAGCCAGGATGGTCTCGATCTCCTGACTTCATGATCTTCCTGCCTCGGCCTCCCAAAGTGCTGGGGTTACAGGCGTGAGCCACCGCGCCTGGCCAATTTTTTTTTTTTTTTTTTTTTTTTTTTGAGATGGAGTCTTGCTCTGTCGCCTGGGCTGGAGTGCAGTGGCATGATCTCAGCTCACTGCAGCCTCCACCTCCCAGGTTCCAGTAATTCTCCTGCCTCAGCCTCCTGAGTAGCTGGAATTACAGGCATCTGCCACCAAGCCCAGCTAATTTTTGTATTTTTAGTAGAGACAGGGTTTTGCCTTGTTGACCAGACTGGTCTTGACCTCCTGACCTCAGGTGATCCACCTTCCTCGGCCTCCCAAAGTCCTAGAATTACAGGCGTGAGCCACCATGCCCGGCTTACAGGCGTGACCTCCGCATCTGGCTATTCTTAATTTCCATAAAACAAGAATAAATGATGAAATGAAACTGGCATGTAAAAATTAAATTATCCTTAAATTTTAAGGTAAAATACGTGCTTGGCCAACAAGACACATTTACCTTTGTTTGATGGAGAGCCACGGAGCTCTCTCTTCCCTCGTTCTCTTCCTCTTCTTAAAGATGTATCTGTTTACATCATGTGCATGAGCCTTCACAATCTCCTCTACCCTTCAGTACAGTAACACTAACCAAGCTACTATGCTAGAATTGGGAATATAACTTTTAGAAAATCCACTAAGCAAATTGGTGGATTGTTCACTTATAAGATTAAGAGGCTGTCAAGAAATCAGCATGAGGTCAAGAGAGTTACAGCTCAAACATCTTCCTTTAAGTAAATTAAGAGACAACTAGTGAGAAAAATATAATGACTTAAAAATACCCAAGCAACCAGAAAACCATTAAAGGTGAGAATCACCAAAATATAGAGTAATCTGGGGAAACAATAGAAATTCTAGCACTTTAAGCCATTTTGAAATAGACAAAATAAATTCATTCCAAAACATGTCTAACTACTCAGGAAATGTGATTATAATCAGCAAAATGTCTTAAAATTCATTTTGTAGAGCATTATATTTGTAATTATAACTAAGATGATATTGACCAACAGAATTCTAGCTATACCACTGAGGCCTTATATTCAAGTTTCCCCAGATTAGAAAGCACAGCGTGCTTTAACTAGTAAATGTCGCATGTCTTTTTTGTTTGACTAGTTTTCAAATTCATTTCATCCATGGGACCCATCAATTAATCACCTGATGTGGTAATGAGACTGATGAAAGGAAGGAAGAAAGGGAGTAAGAGAAGGAGCAACAAAGGGAGAAGGAAAGTTCTGCATCTAAATTAATGGGATCCTTCAGTAGTGCTTCCTTGAGATTACACATTTAGTCTTCAGTGCCTCCCTTCCTTAAATGTTTTGGGGAAGTTCCCACTTGGAACTGCCTTTTCCATAGTGGTTCTGCCTTGTAGCAGGTGCACAAATTAGACCATCCCTTACCTGTGTATCACACACCACAAAAGTTCAGGGCTTGAAGAAACTTTAGGGTTTATCAAGTGTTCATTTTATGGATAAGGAAACTGCAATTCAGATACTTTGAGACACTTAGCAAACCACAGAAGTGAGAACAGGGAGGAAACTGCAATTCAGATACTTTCAGACACTTAGCAAACCACAGAAGTGAGAACAGGGATCCTCTTTGACATTAAAGTATTCAAAGTTATTCCATTCTTTTTTTTCTGCATCCAAGTATATCAGCTGTTGTCATTCTTTCTTATTAGATTCCCTCATTCATTTATTCTGCAAATATTTACTCAATGCCTAGTAAGTGCCAGCTATTGTTGAGACAACAGTGTACAAAATAGACAACATTCTCTACCCTCATGGAGCTCATGTCCAGGGATTCAGTGTGATTTAAATTCCTGAATCTATTTTCCATTCAGAGCTTGCTGTTTTAACAATTCTCAGGAACCACTTAATTAAAATCAAAGGTGTTGAGCAAATCACTTACAGGATTAAGTGGCCATCAAGAAATTATGTCCTACTGACATAATTTGATGAGTGTAGAAATTACAAATATGAGCCCACTCTATTGATCACAAAGGGAAATGGAAGCAGTGTCCATTCAATTTTTAAAGAGAAAGAGAAATTAAACCCCATGAAAAAATAATGTCCCAACATAACATCCAGATTTGCCAGCCACAGCTCCTGAAACAGAGGGCAAGACTTAGAAGTAAGACAAAAGACAAACTAAAAGCATTTTTAAAGGCTTTGCATACAGGATAAGAAAACATTAAACTCTTGGCAAACATCCTAGCAGCTTGCAAAACAAAACCACTCCCTGCCTGTAAGTGTTTAGCCCACAGCTGTTGGAAATGAAGAATGTCAAAATACGCAAATGTAAGAATTCATGCATGCACATCAAAGAAGCAAAGCTCCAGGGAAACCCAAGGGTTGGAGTCCAACTAGGACGGATCACGGGAGCTCGGGAGAAGAGGCAGAAAAAGGAGATCTGGACCATGCAGAAGACCAAGCCACAACCATAGATCTGGGCTGTGCTTATCAGCCTCCTAGACCATCATATGGGAAAACTATCTCCATCATTCAGAAATGCATTTTAACAGGACAAAAAGCCTGCTTCAGTTGCTCCATTTTGCACATGGTGCTTCAGTTTACTCAATAATAAAATAATAAAAACATAGGCAGGGGCCAGGGACGGTAGCTCATGCCTGTAATCCCAGCACTTTGGGAGGCCAAGGCGGGCGGATCTCAAGGTCAGGAATTCGAGACCAGCCTGGCCAACATGGTGAAACCCCATCTCTACCAAAAATAAAAAAATTAAAAAGAAATTAGCCGGACATGCTGGTGTGCACCTGTAGTCCCAGCTATTCAGGAGGCTGAGGCAGGAGAATCTCTTGAACCCATGAGGTGGAGGTTGCAGTGAGCTGAGATCGTACCACTGCACTCCAGCCTGGGTGACAAGAGCAAAACTCTATCCCCCCCCAAAAAAAATGTAGGCAGGCCTCCCATTTTGCTTTGTCTGTTTTTTCTTTTAATCAAATCTCATATTTACTATAGAAGTAAAAATAGTTAATTTTGAAAAAGAAAAACAATCTTACTTATAAAGAAAAAGCATTGTGTACTTTTGAGAAGCCAATGTTCTGAAAGTTCATAAATCCCTTTATTTCTTGGTTTAAGTAAAAACACCACACTCCAGCCATAAAGGGGAGGCACATTCATGAATGGGGCCAACCCTTGTGAAGCCTTGATGACTGTGAAGATGATGTCATAACTTAGAGAAATTATTTGTGATGTGTTTTCTTTTTGATTTTTACAAGTTTTGTGGAATTTGACCATGCCAGTTTAATAATTTCAATAAACAATTACTAAAAATAATACAGAGTCAACCTCTACTCTGACTAGAGGTGAGAGGCATGTCCCTGGATTTGGTCCTTTCAGATATAATGACAAAGAAAGGCATCAAAATCAAAGAAAGTATGGAAAGATGATCCACAGGCCAACTAAACTTTCTGACACATGAAATGCAAGAATCAACATGCTTCTCTTACATCACTACTTTATTCAAATAATTCAAGAGACTTTTGTAAGTATTAGGAAATTGGTTCCTAAAATGTCATGAGTTACTTAGGTAAGAAATAAGAAAGGGAGAAATCAGAAGAACTATATTGTAAATTGCTTTGATGAGAACCTACAGGACAAACCCTAGTTCCAAGGCATGAGAGCTGCAGGCTACAATAGGCTGAATTAATACAAGTGATAGTAGCAGGAGGCAGTCAAATGCCTACACAGATAGGGGCAGGTCCCTGGTTAAACCCCACCTCCAAGCCGAAGACAGTTTAAAGCCTGAAAGCCAAGCTACAAGTCAAATCCACAGACTGGATTGAGGATTTGTCTTCTTGTTTGGCATGCTTTCCTCTGACTGATCACCACCCTTCATCTATTTTACATACCTATCCTTTCCTAATTGGCTTTCTACACTGCTGTGCCCACCTTTGAGTGGTGCTTTTGCTTTAGCATACTCACAAACCAATCAGCACACACTCCCCTATTCTGAGCCCATAAGAGTCCCAGACTCAGCCACACTGGGAGAGAGAAATCACCCCCATGTTCCCTCTCCACTGAGAGCTGTTCCATCGCTCAATAAAATTCTTATCCACCCATCCTCACCCTTCAATTGTCGGCATATCCTCATTCAGTGATTGGGTGGCTGCCAGAACTACAGACCAAAGTGGGAATTTGTGGTGCCTTTTCCGGGTGCCCCCCATGGTCACCTGTGGACCAGTTGATACATACTTTCTCCCCTCTGAGGCCCATAAAAGCCCCATACTCAGCCAGAGCAGAGCAGATGACAGGATGACCAGCTGTAGAGAGGAGCTATCCTCTCTGCTAGCAGCTGAACATTCATCAGGACACCCTGGCTGTGGAAAGGAGCTACAAACTGAGGGTCTCCTCCTAGCTGTTCTATGACTCAATAAAGCTCCTCTTCGTCTTGCTCACCCTCCACTTGTCAGCATACCTATTCTTCCTGGTCACAGGACAAGACTGGGGACCTGCCAAATGGCGAGGCTAAAACAGCTGTAACACAAATAGGGTTAAGACATGCCCTTTGCTTGACACATTGCAGGTGAAGAGATGGAGAAAAGAGCTGTGGCCCTTCGGGGAGCCAAGACCGGGGAGCTCTCTGAGCCAGGGCTGTATCTCCCTCCTTGGGGTCCTGCAATTCCTGACATGTTTAAGCTTCTGAGTGCCACTGTGTTCCCCACCGCCAGCTCTGGAAGCTGCTTGTGGTGTGCCTGGTCCAGCCATAGCCTTGCAGACAGCCAGCACCTGTGCAGACATCTGGAGCTGCCCACCCCACTGCAGCAGCTGCACAGAGGTTTCTGACCAGAAAAGCGGTACCTCAAAGATCCCATAACATTTTCTCTGAGCTACCTTTAAAGATTTTAGATTGTGTAAAAAATGCTTACCACCTCTTTGAAAATACCTTGTACACTCATGATTAAATCATAACCTTAGTTGAGGTTTATTGGTTTCACCTGTGAGGTTACTTTTGGTGAAGTTCAAAAGTTGGGAGTATCAGCTGCTTGGCATGGCTAAAGTCAAGTAATAAGGGAATTAAAGGAATTTTTTTAAGAGTGCTACGATTAAAAGTCAGCTTAATTAAAAGTGGATATCCAAGCTATATGTATATTTAAAAGGCCTTTGTGCTTTTTTTTTTCTCTTCTTGGATCTTGTTTTGCTGGAAAAAGTTTTTCTTTTTTCTCAGTCACCTGAATTATTTTTCTCCATTTTGTCTTGCCACTCTTAATGCACACATGAGAGGCCCTAAGATAACCTCTGATAGCCTGGGATGGCTTGGGAAAAACAGAAAAGGTACCATGGATCCCATTTTGGGTAAAAACCTCTGTTTTCCTCATGGAACCCCAGGAATTAAAAGTGGATAGAATCCTCTCAAAATCTGTATCTGTCTTCCAGCTATGCCTGTTTATTAGGCCCTAGAAACTGCATGCTTTCCTAGCGCTGCTCTTAAAGGGCTGCAACCCTGAGGCCAGTAATCCAATTAAGAAACTGGCAGATGAAAAATCTTACAACTACTGAATCTTCTTCTGTCTGTCTGTGTAGTTATATATGTGTGATGTGTGTGGTGTTTATATAAAAAAGAGCTCTAACTAATTGACTTAAAGAAAAAAAAATCAAAATTTTTAAAGGAAAAATAAAAGCTGTAATGCCATTTAGTTCACATGATTTTAATCTTTGAAAAATAGAAAAGTTTTAAAGATTATTGGTAAAATACAAATGTCTTCAAAATGTAAACATGTGGTCTAAATTATGTTCAGATATTAGGTTTGCTAAATGCTCTAAGGTCATAAACTGCTTCTTTGGCTTTTGAAAATTGTTCAGCTTGCCTGCTTTACAGTTTGGTAAGGCTTTGGGACATGTGGAGTTAACTACACCTCTAACTATACTGGAAAGAGTCAGACCTTAGCTGCACCTAGTACATAACTAAAACAACTCACCAGGTTTTACACTAAAATTAAAAATTGCTAAGAGTTACCATTATAACATGTAATTGAGGCTACTGAAAACAGATTTACATGCAAGGTGTGTAAGGAAAGTAAAATATGTTTTTGGTAAAAGATTATAAGAAGGCATGGGAATGTAAATTTTTGCCTACTTTAGAGGGTTAAAGAATTGTTTTAAATTAGATAATATAAAGCTAAAAGTTTAAACAAGTTGTGAAAGGTTGGTAAAAATTAATCCTGCAAAAGAAATTCTGTGTGTGATCAACTAAATTCAAAAGAGTATGATTTGGTTTTTCCATAAATCAAGCATTGGAATAAAAGCATAACAAGGTTTTCTTAAGGCACTGATCTGCTCTTTAACAAAAATTTGTAAAGAGTTTTAAAAGATTTATAAGAACCTCACCTCATGGTCAAACTGGTTAAGATTGGATAGAATTATCTACAAGGTTTCAAAACAAAGAGAGAGGGAGACAAGACAGTCTGTTTGGAAAGCTAAGTCTTCCCTCCTAATGAGTAAAGGTTTTTGCCTTTTTAAAAATGTTTTAAGTCATCATTTTGGCTAAATAAATGACTTGTGGTAACTTGGAATTCTATTTGATAATATCAAATGTTTTAAACCTTTAACATGTTTGTAGGCTTCGCCAAAAATCAAACTTCAGCTTTGAGGTGGTCTTTTCTAACCCCTAACTTTTGGATGCTACAGAGGGCCTGGAACATCCAAAAGAGAGGTAAACAGGATTATTTGACATGTTTTGTTTTAACAAAAATGAGGACTGGAGAGATAAAAAATATATTTCAAATCTTACCATACACTTGACATTAAATCCTAGTTTCATTGTTTTTAAGTTTTTGTTTGCATTTCAGACTAACCCTGTTTATTCCTGTGAACCAACCAGTGATCTCCAGCTGCAGCTCAGAAGAAGCAAAAGGGCTGGGTAATATAGAAATCTGGATCAATATTCTAGTTCTGGGCAATTATCCTGCAAATCTTGCCAGGTGATAGGAGCAAATAGGGTGCCCATAACCCCAGGGTTTCTTTGTTTGGGAAAATAAGACCAAGAGAGCTAACAAAAGCCAAGCTCCATGCACTCAAATCTTAGCAGGCATAATTACAGCCATCAGTTATCTGGCCATGTTGGCAACCTTGGGATTTTTTAGCTGTTCTTACCCCTTTGTTTCATTTTGATACATGTCTTCTAATAACCTGGCTTGTCTTTTCTCACCTTCAGGCCATCAAACTCCAAACGGTCATGCAACTGGAGCCTCAGACAATGGCTCTTTTTTACCAGAGACCCTTAGAGAGGACTCTGAGGGAGATCTGACTGCCATTTTCCCAAAACAGCACCCGCTGTCAGCATGAAGCAGTTAAGATCAGCCACCATTCTTATATTAATGGCAGTTAGATGTACCTCTTCAGAGGGAGGAATTGATAGTGGCAGGAGGCAAATGCCTAGTCTGATATGGGCAGGTCCCCAGTGAAACCTGACCTTCAAGCCAAAGACAGTTTAAAGCCTGAAAGCCAAGTTACAGGTCAGATCCACAGATTGGATTGAGAACCTCTCTTCCCATTTGGCATACTTTCCTCTGATTGGTGCCCACCCTTCACCTATTTTACATATACTTACCTTTTCCTAATTGGTTTTCTACACTGCTGTGCCCTGCTTTGAGCAGAGACTTTGCTTTAGCTTTTCTTTGCATATTCACAAACCAATCAGCACACACTCCCCTGTTCTGAGCCCATAAAAGTCCCAGACTCAGCCACACTGAGAGAGAAAAACCATCGACTGCAGGAGTCGGGGACGATCCCCCTTGTTCCCTCTCCACTGAAAGCTGTTCCATCGCTCAATAAAATTCTTCTCCACCCATCCTCACCTTTCAGTTGTTAGCATATTCTCATTCTTCTTGGACGTGGGACAAGATCTCAGGAACAACTGAACAAGCTATAACACAGGTGGGCCAAGTGGGCAGGGCGCCTCCAGCGACGGGCCTGGGGCTAAGCAAGACCTGGGTAGGGGGGCATCGCTGGCCATGGAAGTCCCCAAAGTGGCCAAGAAAAATCATGTGTCACAAGTAAATATGGCCTCCCTGCCCCACTGCATTCCTGCCCCTGAAAAGCAGCTGACAAGATTACCATAATATGATAAATTTCCGGAGATCAACTTAACTACATATGTGAAAACATATATATCCTTTGACCTAACAATGCTTTTAAGCCTTTATCTTAAAGAGCTAACCAGAGAAGTACACAAAAGTTATTTGTACAACACACTGGTTTCAGCTTTCTTTCTAATAAGAAAAAAATGGGCACCCCCCCACCAAAAGGCCCACAAAAGGGATTAATTATATAATTAAGAAGTATCTATTGAACTCTGATGCTGTCTTTAAAAAGGAATATGGGCCAGGCATGGTGCCTGCCCATATTGGTGTCTTTAAAAAGGAATATGGGCCAGGCACCTGTAATCCCTGCACTTTGGGAGGCCAAGGTGGGTGGATCACCTGAGGTCAGGAGTTCGAGACCAGCCTAGCCAACATGATGAAACCCTGTCTCTACTAAAAATACAAAAAATTAGCTGGGCATGGTGGTGCATGCCCGTAATCCCAACTACTCATGAGGCTGAGGCAGGAGAATTGCTTGAACCCGGGAGGCAGAGGTTGCAGTGAGCCAAGTTTGTGCCATTGCACTCCCACCTGGGCAACAAGAGCAAAACTCCATCTCAAAAAAAAAAAAAAAAAAGGAATATGAAGATATAGAGTCAGTGAAATAAGAAAAAACCTTCATGACATATTGTTGGCTAAAACAAGCTATTTATAAAATGGTATGTATGGGTGGGAGGGGGTGGATGATGAGATATTAATTAATGGGTACAATATTCCTTATTTGCATGATGGATACACTAAAAGCCTTGACTTCACCACTACACAACCTATCTATACAACAAAATTCCCCTTGCACCCATAAATTTATACAAATAAAATAAAATAAAATAAAATGGTATGCATGCTATGGTACCATTGTTATTGGACAAGATGTATAAATGCATAGACATCCGGAAAAGAAGTGTCCTGTTTATTGGCAGTGGTATCCCTTGGTGGCGAATTTAGGATGACTTTTGCTTTGATCCTTACTCTGGCCTGTGCTGTTTGAACATCTTACAAGAGGAGGTGTGGACTTCATCTGGTGCTGCAAAGAGGCCTCTAGGATGGAGCTGACAGAGCCTCTTGAGGAGCCCTGGGGAGCCCCAGCATAGCGACCGGCAGAGGCCCCAGGGATGGGATTGCTAGAGGATGGGCAGAAAGGCTTAAATGATGTGGAAGCAAAGACAGAGCCCAAGCCATTTTATGGCAAGAGAAAGGACTGTGATGAAGCAGAATTTCCGGGTGATTAGTCTGAGCTCTCTGCGAGGCTGCATGGGATCGTGTGTCCCATTATTATTCATAGAATTCTTGCTATCATGGAACTCAGTGGGCCATTGGAACAGCCTGGCTAACTGGTTGTTGTGTTTTTTGTTTGTTTGTTTATTTTTGTTTTTGTTTGTGTGTTTGGTCAGCTTGGGACCTGTTTGGGGAAAGTAAATACCAAGCAAACTTTCCCAAGGAATGCCATAGTCATTGGAGGTGGGGGAGAAATTCTTCCACAGAACATGCGAAATCATCAAGGTCCACAGTTAGGCTGCAGACTATCTTGATTGGCAGTTGCATTCAGCACAGTGAAATACAGTACATTTTTCTTTCCTAAAAAATGGTGAAAATGAGGTAAAGAATAGTGAATCTCTTCCTATAACAGGAATCCGGCAGTGTAGAGTGAGTGTAGAATGTCCTGTAATGGTTCCATTTAGTGTTGAGATCCTCGGACACCAAAGATGTAACTACTAGAAAGTATAGTAGCTCTAATTCTGCAAAATTTTCTGGTGGAAAAGGGAGAATAAGAAGCATTTTTGGCCTAAGTACTAGTTTGCCTGATTAAATATTCTCTATGGAGTAGGTGGAGTTAGCAATAGAAATCAATAATATTGAAATAATTTTCATAGTGTTGGTCCAGCACAGAAATATTGTTCAGTACTTCAGTAACATATTTTCCACTACCAAAATTCAAAAAAGTATTATAAAAATATACCCAAAACACTTATTTTATTTTCCATAAGACTCTATTTGATAGAAAATACTTATTAAAAGGAAAATATCTTCAAACCGATTGCCCAAAATGGCTCCAGTTCACATGTCTGGGAAAATGACATGCTAATATTCAGAGGACTTTCCTACTTGATCATTCTGACAGTGGTCACTTGAAAACTTCACATTAGATTTGCACACTGTACCAAATCAAAAATTAAACAGCCAAAAGAAATAAAAAACAAAACCATAAGGCAAAACCAGCTGCGACAAAGAGCCCTCAAACATTTGAGGCTATTTAGACATTTTAGAACATCTCAAAGTGAAAACAAACTTCTCTGCTCAAACCTAGTAAGCACATTTTTAATGTTGCAACACAGATTTTCTATCATGCACTTTGAGTTAACACAGAGATACAACTTAATACAATAAGCATGGCTGGCTTCTCCTGTTTGGGATTCTTAAGTTGTAAGAGGTACAGCATGCTGGCTCTTTACTCTGTTTGAATTACCAGCAATGTACATATAGGATATTGTTAAGATCAAGTCATTCTATGACCCTTTGCTGCTTAAAATTTTTTCATTTAACAGAATCCATACATTGGTAATGTTTAAAATGAGACTTTTCTGTGACCAAAAAAAAAAAAAAAAGTATTTGTGTAATCTTCAAAGTGTTTAATTTGTATTAAAGCTAAATCCAGAGGCTCTGAAACCTTAGGGGCTCTTGATGTGGATTTTTGTTCTGGTTCACACACCTTGAGACAAAGGCTCATAGTCAAGATGTGGAGGAAAAAGACGTTTTTTGTGTGTGTGTGAGATGCGGGGCAAATTTATTCCTGAGGCAGCCTGGAATGGGCTTCAGAAAATGGATAGAGTGTCTTCTTGAAGAAAGGGCCTCTAAGTAAACTCCACTGCCATTCAAAAGATTTGCTCTGACACTTAACAAGTGGTGCAGGAAGAAAGGAAAATCTGTTGTCAGGTTTGGGGTGTTTATCAGCTCCCCTCGAGACACTTGACCTAATGCTGCGGTGCCCCTAATCCGCTGATCTGCATGCGGCGGTCCTGCGAGCCTCAGCCCGCAACTGCCAGCAAAATTGCCTGGAACACTTATCCCAACGCATTGATCCCTCGGTATATTGTGTGCCGCTCACCTACTCCCCCTCCTCCCCTCCCGCCCCCTTCTTGCGACTCCCCCGAAATTTAATTCTGCTCACAAATTGTGAAATAAGTTGTTTGGGCTGGATTTGTCGAGTGAATTGTCCCACTAATGAAACAGTCTGTTCATTATACAGTGGTAGGACGGAAGATTTAGCGCTCCCATACCCCGGGACCCAGGCAGGTTAACGTTTTTAGACTGACAGTTGACAAAAGAATGAATAGCTCTCTCCTGTCAAATCAGGCTTACAAACAGCTTGGCATACAAACAGTTACTGCTTGCATGCATGAGGATTTCGGATCCCCGTCTGCTAATGCCCCAGATTTGTAAGTACAAATTGGTTAGTCTTCAAACTGTTTGCGAAAGGAATAAAATGACCAAAAATTAGTTTGTTTTAGCCTTTCCCCCTCCCCTCCCCACTCCTGCAAGTGAAACATTAAAAAAAAGAAAAGAAAAGGATAAAATAGTGTGTAATGGTCTCATGGAATATTGTTGGGATTTTGCTTAAGGCATCAAATTAAGCAGAACCATTGTTTGGCAGGAAACATTTTGTTCTGCTCGGACACCCTGCTTCTTGAAAAGCAGCTGAAAATCTAATGGAATTAATGTAAGATACGTGATTTTAAACGATAGGGAGCAGAGGGGGAAGGAGAGAGACCAAAAATGTTCATTTCTATTCATTTTAGTACCTGTTGCTTAAAACAGGTTATAACAACACAATGGGTCACTGAGATTTCTGAAACTTTTTCAGAGGCAATTATATGTACATTAGATAAAAACCATTTTAGTTTTCCTTGTTGGTTTGCATCATTTTGTGACTAAAGTAAACTAATGCAAAAATCACCGAGAGAGAAAGTTCTGTAGGAAAGAAAGTAAATACTTTTGCCAGGTGATTTCTCAATGTGGTGATAATTTTTAGTCTGGGTTAGGTTACATAACTCTCTGCTATATCATAACTGAGGCAGAGCAGCAGACAGGGACAGGAGTGACAGCATATATTTTTGTTGAATTCTAGGGAACACAAATGAAAAACGGTAATAGACAAGAATTTTTTCAACTTCGAGCATGACCCAATGTCTTTGAATTAACAACTGTTTTCTTCTTTATAAAATGCATTCCCAGGGTAGCCAAACTCCTTATAATACTAGGAGTTGCTCTTATATTTCAGTGAGTTCATGATCACATCTTTCTACATATGCTAAAGACAATTTTTAAAAATCAGACCTTTTGGAAGCTTTGCAAGTAGCAGTTATGAGTTAATTCAAACATTCCTTAAAACCTTTTCTCTTATCAGTGCCTAAGTCTTGCACGGGTATTTGCAGCATTAAGAGTTCCAAACAATAAGTACAATCTTAACGCATAAGTGTACAAAGTCAATGACAGTTGCTATTGGAAATCTGAATAAAGCAAGAGCATTAGGCTGCTAGAGAGAATAAGTGGGACAGCCTTCGTCCCAGATATGATTGAATCGTTTTTTATGAAGTCGTCCAAGCCTATAGAATGTTCTGCACCTGTGAGTCCTTATGCCAAAATTGGTCATTTAAATCTCAGGATGGGAATGGGAGAGAAAGTTACAAACAACTCAATAGCAAACAACACTATGGCTGCACACAGAACAGACCCAAGTGGTCTCCCTCCATTTCCCATTTCTCCTCACCACTCCCAGAACTTTGCAAACATCTTCCTCTAAAATCCATTCCTTTCCCATCAACCCAAAATTTCTTTTTCCTACATCATCACATTTTGGGCATTTCAAAGACAGAGGCCAGGACTGATGAAGAACTTCAGGTTAAGAAAATGCATATGTTTGGTGAAATCTTTTTGGAGAAATATGCTTAGAGAAATGGCATTTTCCTATGGTTTTTACAGTGCAGTGATTCCCTTACAATGGAAAACCATAGAAAATGCAGGGGTTTCAGTAATCAGGTCATCTGTTTGGGGTAGACTTCTCCACACAATCCACAAGATTACAAAGAATGCAGAGGGGAGTAAGACTAAAGCTGACCTAAGTTCCATGCAAGAGTTGAAGAGAAATGAATAAATACTTAAGGCTGCTTATTGTCTTTCTCCTTATGAGAAACAAAGGCTGCTGATGGAAAGCATTGTTAATAGCACACTATAGGCTAAAATACAAAGCCTTCCTGCTCTAAAAAAGAGCTGAGGATAAAGCAAGCAAGCAAGCAAGCTGCATCATTAGCAGGAAGGGATGGGCATGGCGCACAGGTCTCTGCGGAAGGAAATGCTGTTGACCTTCATGGATAGGTTTTCATGGTGGTAAAGCCTCAGTCTCCCAGTGACCATGGGCAGGTCTCTTAACCTCTTTGAGCTTCCTCATCCCATCTGTAAAATGGGAAGAACAGTATCTCATGCTGTTATTATAATGGATAATTTATGTGTTACACAATGCCTAGTCCAGCAATCAAATATATGTAAATATTTTCCTTATGAAAAAAAAAAAGAATAAATAGTGGCCAGGCGCGCTGGCTCATGCCTGTAATCCCAGCACTGTGGGAGGCTGAGGCAGACAATCCCTTGAGCCAAGGAGTTCGAGACCATTCCGGGCAACATGGTGAAACCCTGTCTCTACAAAAAATAGAAAGAGTAGCCGGGCATGGTGCTAAGTACCTGTACTCCAAGCTACTTGGGAGGCTGAGGTGGGAGGATCACCTGAGCCTGGGGAGTTTGAGGCTGCAGTGAGCCATGATTGTGCCACTGCACTCCAGCCTGGGGAACCCTGTCTCAAAAAAAAATAAAAAAGGAATCTATATTCTTATGAGGTTTCTGAGCAATTGCAACTGGCTGAAGCAGAAAAATCCTAGTGTTTTATGATGCATCTCAAAGTCCAGTGGAAAACAGAGGGTGATAGTTGTGGCTGAATGAGCTATCCCATCGGTAAACCTCAGGCTGGTGTTGCATCCCCCAGTGAGGCTTAATTCATCTAACATCAGGTCTGGATGCCAGTCTACCTCATCTTACAGATGAGGAAGCTGAGGTTCAAATTAACATGGGGTTAAAACTCAGGCCTCCTGGCCAGGCACAGTGGCTCACGCTTGTAATCCCAGCACTTTGGGAGGCTGAGGTGGGCGGATCACGAGGTCAGGAGATCGAGACCATCCTGGCTAACACGGTGAAACCCCGTCTCTACTAAAAGTACAAAAAAAAAATTAGCCGGGCGTGGTGGCGGGCGCCTGTAGTCCCAGTTACTCGGGAGGCTGAGGCAGAAGAATGGCGTGAACCCAGGAGGCGGAGCTTGCAGTGAGCTGATATCGCGCCACTGCACTCCAGCCTGGGCAACAGTGCATGACTCCATCTCAAAAACAAAAACAAAAACAAAAACAACAAAAAAACTCAGGCCTCCTGATCACCAGTGTAGTAACGTTCTTCCCTTTCAGCACATTCATTCTAAAGGAAAGGCTGTAATGCTGTAACCTGGTTTATCTTTTGACACATAACTCTTACTTTATCTGTATAAAACGGGGCATTTGTGTGGGTTCAGTGCGTTTTCTGAACTGACATTGGTTCAGTACTTTTTGCCTTTTAGGCATGTTTATGAATTTGTGAGATCTATTTTTAGAAGTTAATTACTAAGTCTACCTTTTTTCCAGTTAAATGTCTAGGTCATGGTTATTGTTGTTTTGTTACTTATGAAGTAAAATAAGCAGAAAAAAACCCCCGAAAACAAAATAACCTATTGTTACCTTAAATCTTTTAAAATATAACATCAAAAATACATTTTTCACATTAAAAAATCTATTGATTTGAGAAAACTGTACTCAAACCATGGCCCCAGGGTGAAATGAATGGTGAGCAGGAGTGCCAATTAAAACAGATGGGAGGAGAAATGTATTTGCATTACCTTACACAGGTTTTCTAGGATTCCCTAAGTTCTCCAGAAGCCTCTAGAAGGTGTTTGTTTTCTCTTTTGCTATTCCCTTTCTGGGAAGGCTGCCAGAGTCCCTTCATCCCGAGCACCCATTCAACATAAAGCACCAGAGAGGCTAAGACGGCTGCCACTACCAGGCAAGGCTCAGGTTAGGATATCAGCCGTTCATGGCTTGGCTACATATTGCTTTGATTCAGTACTAGTGGTACCCTGGTGTGGTAAAGATTATCTTTTAGAGAAAGGGATCCAGAAAGAGAAGTCTAAAGCCCCCAAGATGGATTGCATCGTTTTACCCAGTACAAGCCCGTGGCAGATCTACACAAGAGCTACCATTCTCTAACTAAAAATGGGGTCGGAGCACTAAGTCTTATGTGAAAAGGAACGTAATGCTGAGGTTGGGAAGAACAAAAACAAAAAACAAAGAGGCTGTACAGCCAGGGGACACGGTTTTGACCTCAGTTATCTAGTTTATTCACTTAGGTATTCAATTATTTAATTCTTCATCTAGAAGCTGGAGGTGATAATAATATCTCCCTCATGAGGTTAAAAGTAAAGATTAAATAAGCAGACACATATACAGTACTTACAACACAGTCATGTGGTTCATAAGTGTTAGCTGCTGTCAATGGATATTCACAAGATCCTCTAGTGAATGTTCACTAGTGTTCGAAGTGTGGGCCTTGGACCAGAAGAATGGACGTCAACTTGTCAGCAATGCAGAATCTCAGGCCCCACAACTGCTGAATCAGAATCTGCACTTTCATAAAGCACTCCGATGATTCACGCGCCCATGAAAGTTGGAGGAATGCTGGCTTAGAACACACACTCCAGACTTGTCCCTTGAGGCTTTGACTGGGTGGCACTGAAATGAATGCTGGAGTCTTCAGCTTGGATCTCCCATATGCTAGCACACTACCCAGTAGTGTGGGCTGCCAGGCTGGTTATTTAATGAGTTTTATGATACATTAAATCTTCCAGACCTCACGGCAATTTGACCATTAAAGAAACAACTTTTTTAAGGTAGCCCAAAACAAGCCAACTCAAGCGAATAATGGGATTAGCACGGTGATATTGAAATCAGAGTCAGACCACGTGAGTCACTCTCCATCAATCACGGCTGCTGTCCTCACAGCTGATTGTGGCACATTGTCTCATCAAATTAAACACCAAAGGGATGTTGTAAAGGCAGCATATGGTCCTCTTTCAAAAGTAGTTAGCCTGGCATTGCACAAGTGGCCTCATGGTGGCTCCCCTGAAACCTTCTAAATCAACATATTGAGGGTATTTGCTTTTGCAAAACAGTGACTCATAAAAGTGGTTGCTTTTAATTGCAGGCTTGATAACGTTGTCGTTGGAGGCAAGGGCAGGATGTGAGACGGGAAGGAGAGTAGATGGACTCATGATGAAAGGACAGAAATCAACTGCCATCTTTTCCTGTTCTCCCATTGCAGTGGCAGTGATCACAGAGGAGAGACGCCTATGTTCACCTCTCCCACCTGGATGGATGCTGAGCTCTTAGAAACTGACTTTCCAAAGGATACAGAGGCTCATGCCTATAGTCCCAGAACTTTGGGAGGCCGAGGTGAAAGGATGACTAGAGACCAGGAGTTTGAAGCTGCAGTGAGCTTGAGACCAGCCTGCAGTGAGCTTGAGACCAGACCCTGTCTCTATAAAAAATGTTTAATAAAAACTTAGCTGGGTATAGTGGCATGTATCTGCAGTCCTAGCTACTTGGAAGGCTGCCATGAGAGGAAGGCTGTGTCCAGGAGTTCAAGACTACAGTGAGTGAGCTATGATTGCTCCACTGCACTTCAGCCTGGGTGACAAAGCAAGACCCTGACTCAACAAAAGCTAGAGCAGGAGGAGGAATAAAAGAAAAAAAAAAAAGGAATAGACTTTTCTCCCTCTCTATTAGGCAAAAGCAGACTGGGGATGGTTTTAGAATCAAGGCAAAAATCAAGGCAAGACATGTGGCTAGAAGACCTGCTGGAGGGGGAGAGGATGTTCTCAGGAGAGACACAGGACAGAGCTTTGTAGAGGAGTCAATGAAGGGCAACTGTGTCAGCCTCTGGTGGCTCCAGTAGAACCCTTGTAGTTTGTGATGCACCAGTTAGATGATACTGGAAGGTGAGGCCAGCCCAAGCCTGACTTTCAAGAGAAAGTCATTAGGCAATACTAGGAGCAATGTTTGGTTGCTATTTTGCATGTATGTGGCTGACCTTTGCTCCATGAACGTGATGGATTAGCCAACGTGCGATTAGTGAATAGCAAACCTCGCAGCGCCCCTGTGAGCTCAGCATGAAAGGAATGTCATAGCTGGCAGGTCACCTGAGCCAAATTCCTCTCTTCCAACTGCAACTCTTATCCCCTCAAAGTGCCCCCAAACCAAGAAGGCTTGACCAGCCTTCATGCAGGTGTGGAGATGCCATGGGTCACCTCCCACCTTCTGGTTACTATGTGACCCTTTGTCACTTCTGACCACACAGTTGCCACCATTCCTAGGGGGCAGCCCTAAGTCCACAGCCCCCTTCTATGTCTGCTCAGAGGTAAACACAACTAAGAGAACTAAGGGAACATTTGAATCCCAGCCTGAAAAAAGATGCTATTATTGGTTGGATGCAGTAGCTCTTGCCTGTAATCCAAGCATTTTGGGAAGCCAAGGCGGAAGGATCACTTAAGCTTAGGAGTTCAAGATCACCCTGAGCAATGTGGTGAAACCCAGTCTTGCTAAAATAAAAAAAAATTAGCCACACGTGGTGGCAGGTGCCTGTAATCTCAGCTACCTGGGAGGCTGAGGCACCAGAATTGCTTGAACCCAGGAGGCAGAGGTTGCAGTGAGCTGAGACAGCACCACTGCACTTCAGCCTGGGTGACAGAGCAAGACTGTCTCAAAAATAAAAACAAAAATAAAAAATAAATAAAAGATATTATGATTATTATTCAACAGCAAGACATGACCTTCATTTTTCAAAATCTACTAAAGGGGATAAAAATAAAAGTCAAAGTCTTGTCAGCTGACTACTGACCTTCCCCTTCTGTCCAAGAGTAGCCACTGGTGCTGGCATGTTCTCTACCCGGGAAAGGATCTTAGATAGTGCCTGGTCAGTTTTCCAGTGGATACAGGAATCTCCTCTACACTGAATCTCCTCTACTCCTCTACGCCTTGGTAAAATCATCCTACTAATAATACCTCACAAATAACACAGCCTTTTACCTTAAGAGTTGGGAAATCCTGGTTTTTACCCTAATTTATTAAACTCTGGCAGGATGATACAGTATCGTAGGGGTGCTATTTTACCCTTCATAAAATAGACATGGGTTCTACCATGTCTAGGTTTCTGCATAGGCCTCAGAAAACTTCCAGTGATGGCACACGGTGGAAAGCAGGCACATCACATGGCTGGAGTAGGAACAAGAGAGAGAGGGGGAAGGGGCTACACACTTTTAAACAACCGGGTCTCATCAGAACTCACTCACTATCCTGAGGATAACATCGAGGGGGTGGTGCTAAACCACTTACGAGAATTCATGAGCACTCATGAGCCAATCACCTCCCACCAGGCCACACCTCCAACACTGGGAACCTCCTTCCTAGCAGTGGGCAAAAAGCAATAAATCACTAGGTAGCCAGGACAGTTCAATCCATGAGTAGCAATAGAAGTGACCTCAAAATTCCAAGTTACTTTTCTTAACCAAACGAAACCTTTAAAACTTCAAATAGAGGAAGTTGTGTCAACAATTGCTAAGGTCATTATTTGTTGAAGAGATTATTAGTAAAAGGAAGATTTTATAAGAAATGGAACTCACCTACTGGTCTGATTCAGAAAATTCAGCATGGAAAGACTTCAACCAGAAAAGTGAGAGAAATATTTCATTCCTGCTTGAATAACAGGGACATTTTAAAGGAAAACATGTGTGCCACAGAGTGGAGACTGAGCTCATCTGAGACAAGACTTAGATCATGTCCTTAGCTGTGGCAGGATGAGGTGACTCCTGGTATAGGATTCACGGGGGTTGGCGACTGCATTAGTCTGTTCTCACATTGCTGCGAAGAAATACCTGATCTGCAGCCAATTAAGCTGAGTGAGTTCTTTTCCTCATGGGGGCCAGGTGTGCAATGACTGCAAACAGCTGCTTCTTTGGTAGTGTATGCAGCCTGTTTCTTGTATGGGTTGCTCTAAGGGACCTTGGAGACAGGCCCTTCAGATGGATGTTCATGTCTCTGACCTTGCACTACCCCAATGTAGGCTCCAAACAGGCATGCGAGGTACCTTTGGAAAGCCCCAGGGCACTGTGGCCAGGGTTCACATTGTACCATGGTTATCATGTCCATCTACACCAAGCTGCAGAACCAGGAACATGTGATTGAGGCCCTGCACAGGGCCAAATTCAAGTTCCCTGGCTGCCCCAAAGATCTGCATCTCAAAGAAATGAGGCTTCACCAAGTTCAATGCGGATGAATTTGAAGACATGGTGGCTGAGAAGTGGCTCATCCCAGATGGCTGTGGGGTCAAGTACATCCCAGTTGTGGCCCTCTGGACAAGTGATAGGCCCTGCACTCATGAGGGCTTCCACTGTGCTGCCCCCTCTTAATATTCACCAATAAATCCTACTTACTGTCCAAAAAAAGAAAAAGAAATACCCAAGAATGGATAATTTACAAAGAAGAGTTTTGAGGCCAGGCACGGTGGCTCACGCCTGTAATCCCAGCACTATGGGAGACGGAGGCAGGTGGATCACGAGGTCAAGAGTTCAAGACCAGCCTGACCAACATGGTGAAACCCCATCTCTACTAAAAATACAAAAATTAGCCTGGCGTGGGGACAGACACCTATAATCGCAGCTGCTCAGGAGGCTGAGGCAGGAGAATTTCTTGAACCTGGGAGGCAGAGTTTGCAGTGAGCTGAGATCGCACCACTGCACTCCAGCCTGAGTGACAGAGTGAGACTCTGTCTCAAACAAAAGAGTTTTGATTGGCTCACAGTTCTGCACGCTGTACAGGAAACATGATGCTGGCATCTGCTCAACTTCTACAGAGGCCTCAGAAAACTTCCAATGATGGTGGGCAGTGGAAAGCAGGCACATCACATGGCTGGACTAGGAACAAGAGAGAGCGGGGGAAGGTGCTCCACACTTTTAAACAACCAGATCTCACCAGAACTCACCCACTATACTGAGGACAGCATCATGGGGATGGTGCTAAACTATTTATGAGAATTCATGAGCACCCATGATTCAGACCACACCTCCAACACTGGGGATTACTATTTGACATGAGATTTGGTGAGGACGCAGGTCCAAACCATATGACTGACCGTGTATGATCTTAACCACTCAGCTAAAATAATGGCTACATGTAACCAACTTAAATGACCTTAATAAACTTGTAACCCTGGCATTTGGGCCACCTTGGGATCTGTGGTAGCTGAAGCATAACAACCAACCTGCTGGGGAAAGATGCGACTGAAAACAACCAACCTGCTGGGGGAAGATGCAACTCGAAACACCTGCGGTGAGTTATTTATTTTTTGGTATCAATTTAAAGCCCAAACACTGATGCAATTTGGTCCTCTTTAGAGCTGGGCTTCATCAGGCACTCTCCCCGTTAATTAGCTGAGCTGTAGGATGTTGCTAATAGCTACACATCTTGTAAACATGTTGAGCTGGCCCTGCCCCTGAAGAGCCCGCACTGTTAAGTGATATCTCAGCTGGGGCTGGCAGAGCCCGTCTTCCCACCAGGGAGCGGTTGCAAGGTGTGCAGCCTCCGATCAGCATCAAAACATGGTGCTCGGAGAGGTTCTCCTTTGGTCGTTGTTCCCCTAGAGGTGACTGCCTTTTGGTAGTAATGATAATAATAATGAGAAGGAGAATAAAAATGAAGAGGCAGAGGAGGAGTGGGAGAAGGAAGTTGCCTTTACATTCACTAGAGAGACTAGAGGCGGTGAGATTGTGAACATTCTGCTTTCTTCCCAAGGTAAACGGAGACATCAAGCCTTGCAGAGAAGAAAATCTCTGTGAGTGTTCCTTAGTCTGCTGACATGGCTGATCAGCTGCTCTCTGGCTAGCTACCAAAACTAAAACCATAGCAATGAATGATTAAAAACAGTTTCCCAAAACAGCACCCAGATAGGAAATTGCAAAGGCAGAAGAAAGAATGAAGGAAGAGGTGGAAAGGCCACATGGCTGCAGCTCTGTTTGCTAACTTGATGTTTGAATACTTTTGCAGGATTATGTCCAATCTTAGGTATTCAGAGGTATATCAGGGAAGGTGACAGAATAAACCAAATGCAGAAGAATCCTGGAGTTAGGGTGAGCAACCATCCTCGTTTTCTCTGACTTTCCCAGTTTTAGTACTGAGAGTCCCTGTCCAGGGAAACCACTGAGTCCCAGGCAAATCAAATGGTTGGCCACCCTGCCTAGAGTCATAGAAGTGCATGGTTAAAAGAGACCCTGGACCCTCATCCAAATCCCTCATTTTTGGCCCAGAGAGGTCAAAGAGGCAGCACAGCACAGAGTTCAATGTCTTCTTAATAAATGATGAATAAATCTATTGTCTTGTCATGTGAGTAAAATCACCAGAGATTATTAAATGTAAACTTGGTATGAGATAAGGACAGGCACCAGAGGGAGGTGATGTAGGATCTAAAATCCTGGCTCTGCCACTAAATGGGGACCTTGGGTAGGGGAGCCCCACCTGCCAGGTACCATACACCAATTATTTCATTAATCTGAATGATACTCCTTTAAAGGAGGATTAATATGCCTGTTTAGCAGATGGAAGAATGGGCTCAGAGAAATCAAGTAACTAGCCCAATATCATAGTAAGAGCTAAGATTCTAAGGTCAGTTACTCTGACACCAAAGCATATGCTGTTGCCAAAATAGCCCCTACACGGGTACAAAGCTGATGGCAAATCAGCTGCTTGTTGCTCCCATGAAGGACTCTTCAGAAGGGAGCAGCAATTGGAAGAGATAATTTTTTTTCCATTTGTGCAATGCAATTAAGGACATAATAAAATCATCACAGAATGCCCAAATGATTGATAATGGAGAGATTAGTACCAAGTCTTACTTCCAAGAAAGATTTAGATTTGCTAGTACGTATATTTAACCTGAGCTCTCTTTTCTTTTTTAATAACAAACTCAACATCTGATTGATTTTAATTTTAAGGTCACCAGTTTCTCACCTCCACCAAATCAGAATATAAACTGTATGAGGACAAGAATTTTGTTCACTGCCATAACCCCAGGGCTTGCCATGTAGTAGGTTTGCAATCCATATTTGTTGGATGGAATAATGAACGAACAAATGAAAGAAATTCAAAATTCAACATAGGAATGTTAAGTAATCTTATGTATATGTACATGTGATAATTTATTTAAAAGTTGATTGAGCACTCAATACAGGAGGTAGAAATAAGGGAAGTAAAGATTTATCTGCCATAAAAATTTTAATCAAAAAAATTGTTGGATGGATAAACTATAGGGATCAAATTGATCTATACATTTAATTTGTATAAATTAGAGCTTTTTTAGACTAAAGGAGGTTAGTAGAAGGTTCCTGTGATGAAATAAAGAACCCTTTTAGCAAGATAATAATGATAATTAACTCATTTTTCTAAAACAGTTGAGGGTTTGCTTCCAGTGAAGGATTCTTTTATGGTAAACTTGAGTCTCACTTTCCTTTGTTTATGTGGTGACATACGTGTAGGAAGCAGAAAGCTGAAGGCTTTTCTCTTTTGTTTTTTTTTTTTTTTTTTTGAGACGGAGTCTCGCTTTGTCGCCCAGGCTGGAGTACAGTGGCCGGATCTCAGCTCACTGCAAGCTCCGCCTCCCGAGTTTACGCCATTCTCCTGCCTCAGCCTCCCGAGTAGCTGGGACTACAGGCGCCCACCACCTCGCCCGGCTAGTTTTTTGTATTTTTAGTAGAGACGGGGTTTCACCATATTAGCCAGGATGGTCTCGATCTCCTGACCTTGTGATCCGCCCGTCTCGGCCTCCCAAAGTGCTGGGATTACAGGCTTGAGCCACCGCGCCCGGCCTTGTTTTTTTTTTTGAGACAGGGTCTCACTCTGTCACGCTGGCTGGAATGCAGTGGCACAATCACGGCTCACTGCAGCCTTAACCTGCCAGGGCTCAGGTTATCCTCCCATCTCAGCCCCCCAGGTAGCTGGGACTACAGGTGCACCACCACACCCGGCTGATTTTTGTATTTTTTCATAAAGGTGGGGTTTTGCCATGTTGCCCAGGCTGGTCTCGAACTCAGCATATATGTTATAAACAGAATTTCTCTGATAGTAAGGATGATATATGTGAGCATTCAGTACTAGGGGTTTGGGGTTTATGGGTGAATGAAGTTTTATATCACTTACCATGCTCTATGCTCCTTAAACTAGCTAGTGCTTGAAAATGGTATTACTGTACATATCTTCAAATATGTATATTTGACAGTGGCAAATAAAAAAGAATAAATCACTTAGCTTCAAAAATGATGTCAAATACAGCTTCAGCCTTTAAAACATATTTTAGAGGAAAAAATTAACTATTATATAGAGTTAATCGTAACAAAACAACTTCTTAGATTTGACAGCAGATCAAAAGTAAGTTTAAAAGTAATACACACTGTTTAATGTTTATGAATAAATTTAGTGGTCTGAGAAATAACTTTCTGATTGTACTGCCACTCTGTATTAGACATGATATTAAGGTAATGATGGAATATGTTCTTTCTTTATGGATACAAGGGGTCTATTACCATAAAGAATTAATTAAATCTGTTACTACATCAAGAAAAACAGTGCATAAAATACTAATGCTACAAGAAAATGTGTCTCAGCTGGGTTAACAGATGGGTGAAGTGTGAAGGCAGATAAACTTTGCTTCTTTTGGCTTCTCTTTATATCTCCCTACAACTACGTTCTTTATTTGAACAACTTCAAAGACTCTAATTTCACACACATGGCATGCATACAACAGACACATTTTTAGTTCCTGCCAGCAGGTAATTAGAAGCAAAAAAAAGGTATGTCTTGATGAATAATTGCCTCACTGTCCAAGCCACCACTTCAGTTGATCCAACAGAAATTCATCCTGTTACAGACCACTTCTCAGAGGCAGAGGGGGTCTGGTTTGCAGAGGAAAAAAGAAATCATCTAGCCAATCAGACTTGAAATTGATCAATTTCATCCCATTATATTTATGTACAGAAAAAGCCTATTAATTTTTGTATAACTAACTTTATAACCAGGTACTTAGTCATATTATTTCTAACAGCTTTTCAATTGACTGATATGGATTTTAAAGATATATAATGATATAATCTGCAAATAATTTTCTCCCCATATTTATAGCTTTTTTTTCTCTTATCTAATTGCATTGGCTAGTACTCCTAGAACAGTTTAAAAAATAGTTTCCATGGTGATCAATATTATCTTTAATAATGAAAAAAATGGTTTTAGCATTTTGCCATTTAGCATCATGATGGTTTTTCAATTAATATATGCATATATGTTTACATGTTAATTTATTGTGTCCAGAATCTATTCCTAATTGAAACTTTTAAAATAAAGAAATGATTGTCAAATTTTGACAAAAAAAGCTATTTGGGTCACAAAAATACAATTATGGGTTTTTTCTTCCATTACCTATTAATATAGTAAATTATGATAATAAACTTCATAATAGCAAGCCATCCTTGCATTCCTATGATTTTTACATTTCAATAAACTTCTAAATTCTATGTGCTGGTATTTTTTTTAAGAATTGTACTTAAGGACATATAGTATAAATAAATAATCAGAGCCAGGCACGGTGGCTCATGCCTGTAATCCCAGTACTTTGGGAGGCTGAGGTGGGCAGATTGCCTGAGCTCAGGAGTTAGAGACCAGCCTGGGCAACACCATGAAACCCCAACTCTACTAAAATACAAAAAATTAGCTGGACGTAGTGGCATGCACCTGTAATCCCAGCTACTTGGGAAGCTGAGGCAGGAGAATTGCTTGAACCCAAGACACAGAGGTTGCAGTGAGCTGAGATTGCACCACTGCACTCCAGCCTGGGAGACAGTGAGAGTATGAAGGAAGGAAGGAAGGAAGGAAGGAAGGAAGGAAGGAAGGAAGGAAGGAAGGAAGGAAGGAAGGAAGGAAGGAAGGAAGGAAGGAGAGAAGGAAAGAGAGAAGGAAGGGAAGGAAAGGAAGGAAAGGAAAGGGAATCAGAATTATCCCTCTCCATACCAGCATTTCTATATTCTTTGGCTCTGTAGGAAAGTTGGTGCTGCTAATACACCTCTAGGATTTATTTGCTGTAAACAAGTAATAATAATAATAGTAGCTCACACTTCTTATAGCATGTACTCTGTAACAGATGATGATCTGAGAGCTTGTTACATAATGCTTTCAATCCTCAGAGCAATCCTGTGAGGCAAGTACTATCATTATTATCGTCATCATTATCTCTGCTTTTCAGACAAGGAAACTGAGCTTGTTCACACAGGTAGTAAGTCACAAAGTCCAAGCAATCTGGCATGACAGTTTGTGTTGTGATTCCCTAAGTCACTCGTTTATTACACCTGCAGCATGTGTTTACTCCCTGCCTCCTATTTTGAAGACACTTCATAATATTTTCCTTTTAAAAAGCAAATGAATACTTTGATGAACATCTAGGTCTATGCAGTAGTTCTAAAATGTGTTTATCTATTTATTCCAGGCACTATTCCCATACAGCTCTCTCCCCAATCTTTCAAAATTTCTGTCCTAACTGCTGTGATCCAGTATGTCAGGCTGAGGGAATATTAAGCTGAGCCCAAGATACTAGCCTAGTCTGATGACATTCTGGCAGAGTCTATGTGGATGCTCCTGGAAAGGCAAGGCCTTAGTAACAAAGGAGAACCGAATATCCAGGTCAGTTGGATGACCAGGCTGTTGCAAACGACGCTACCCAACATGACATGTCTTGTCTGGAAAAGAGAGAAAACTAGCTAGACTAAGATGTGCAGCAAGACATTAGTGCTTGGCCAGTAGAAGGCACAAGAAAATAACCGAGTGCCAACTACAGGCAGACCGTGAGAGCAGGGCAGCATCTGGGAGGTGCTTTTCACACCATATGTCTTTTCCTTTGCCCCAGAGCCCCTGTGGCATTTTTGAGGCGTTAGCCCTTGATTTCTTCTATTACCTGGTTTTCATTAGCCTCCTGAAGCCCCTTTGTGTGGGTTGTAGTGTCCGCTGCAAGGGTGATAAATAGAAGGCATCCCGGTCAATATTTTGGGGAAGAAGCCTTGTGAATGGGCCTGACGGGCCGAGGTTGGGGCCTGGGGAAGGTGGAAGGAATGTTTCCCCTGTAATCCGGCATTTAATCACTGGCGCTGAGGACAACGGAGGCTCCTCCACCCTCCCAAGGCCTGATTTCATTTGGCAAGCCCAACCCTCTTTTGTCAGCCTCACAAGGAGGTCCCACCCCTCCGTGTTCCACACCAGGTTTGCTTCCCAAGTGTCACTGAGATGAAACAGTCAGAACATGGGCTGGGGACTGCTGGGCTCAGCCTCCCTCTGCCACCAGCACCAGCCCTTCCCTCATAGGCCTTTGCGACTCTGTGAATCTATAATTCCAGGAACTTTTATATTTAGCGTTCTCAAAGCAAGTGCAACACGGTGGAATGCGTTTCTATATATATAACTTTTCCTAAGAAAATTATGATTACATTCAAGAGCCAAAGAGTGCCAGATGGTTCCCAGCAATATGAAATGATAAGCATAGCGGTGCTAAAATGAGAGGAAACCTCTCAATGACTTTCATTTCTTCCCTTCTCTTCTAGTCCTTAAGTATTATGGCTATCTAATTTTATGTAATAATTACAGCAAAGATGTGATTTTTTTGTACTTTTTTCTCAGCCAAGTGCTTTTTAATATTGCTATGTTGCTTTCAAAATAATTATGTTAATACTAGATACTTACACTCACGTTCCTATGTTAACATTTATCCTGTCGCTGCACACAAATATAAAGGGATGTCATACTGCAGGATCAGCCCCTGGAACCAGAAAACCTCAGCTTTGTTCTGCTTTTATTCCAACAGTGTGATCTGTGTACCTTAACCACTCTGAACACGTCTCTTCATCCATGAAGTAAGGGTCACAACCGCACCTACATCCCAGGGCCACGGTAAAATCAAAGGAAATGATACATGTGACAGCCGCTTCTGAACTGCAGAGCCAGACAAGTGGTAGTTATTAGTAGCTTGTTTCCCAGTTTTCAATGCTAAAAATAAAGATTATGGCAAACATATTCAAACCCAGAGCATTCAACTCCCTTCAGATGCTTTGTCTAGGATAGATTCCAAAACCCAGGACTATTTGATCAAAAAAATAAATAAATAAACATTGTTATGGTTCTTAGATCAGAATTGCTACCTGCTTTTCAAAGGGTTGAACCAACTTACATTGTAACTGGCTACATCTGGATGTAGCACTTTGCCAAGACCTCACCAGCATAGCAAAACTTCATTTTAAAACAGGTTGGCTAATTATATAAGTTGTCACCATTTGCGTTGTTTAACTACTGGTGAAGTCTGAACATTTTTCATGTTTCCTTATGAAAAACAAGTGGGCTTCAATATGTTTTAAGACCATTTTTAATGCTAATTTCCCATGGTAGGGAGAAAAAGACCATATCATGTAGAGAAACCAACTTGAGCTTTAAAACAACACTTAAGTACAAAAATGTTTGCAGAACTCTATAGTCAATGAGCTCTCCAAAACCAAGAACCCAAGTTCCCACTTTTGTCCTGAAATATATCTGGCCACAATGGTTTATCCTGATCTGGGGCCCAATCCTGCCTCTGTGGTCCTTTTCTGTAGTGTGGATATTAGCTTGTGAAGGCAAGCGACAGAGTCGGGAACTGACATTTTACCGGTGAAAAACGGAGGCTAATGGGGCTAGACTTCAACTAATGGACTAGTCGACAAATATTTATTAGGTGTTATTAAGCACTTACTAAAGCATGGCTTCTACTCTCAAAGAAATAGTAAGACGAAAGGGTTAACAACAGGAAACCATTGTAGAACACAGAACATACTTGAGAACCTGGTGATGATGCCTCCTCGCACCTCAGCAGTCAGGAAATGGAGAAACCATGTCACCTGGAGTGAGCTGGAAAATCTTCAGAGAACAGGTAAAAATTGCTCTGCCAGCCGGGTGCTGTGGCTCACGCCTGTAATCCCAGCACTTTGGGAGGCCGAGGAGGGTGGATCACCTGAGGTTAGGAGTTCGAGACCAGCCTGGCCAACATGGGGAAGCCCCGTCTCTACTAAAAATATAAAAAGTTAGCCAGGTGTGGTGGCACATGCCTGTAATCCCAGCTACTCGAGAGGCTGAAGCACAAGAATCACTTGAACCCAGGAGACGGAGGTTGTGGTGAGCCAAAATTGCACCACTGCACTCCAGCCTGGGGAACAGAGCGAGACTCTGTCTCAAAAAAAAAAAAAAGAAAAAAATTGTCTTGGGTGGGTGACAGCAGAACACAGACAAGAGGAGGAGTCACCTAAAGTCAGGTCACCTAAAGTCTTTAGCACCTAGTCGCTGTGAAGAATTTAAAATTATGACAACTTTTTGGTAATGTGTAGAGAAAAATATTGGTACCAAAAATGTTGACAATGGTTGTATCTGGGGATGAAATTTGGGGAGATTATAATATCTTTCTCTCTATTTTATTTTATTTATTTATTTATTTATAGAGATAGAGTCTCACTATGTCACCTAGGCTGGAATGCAGTGGCATGATCATAGCTCACTACAGCCTCAAACTCCTGGGCTCAGGCGATCGTTCCATCTCAGCCTCCTGAGTAGCTAGGACTACAGGCCCATACCACCATGCCAGGCTAGCTTTTAAATTTTTTTTGTAGAGATCCGGCCTCACTGTGTTGCCCAGGCTGGTCTCAAACTCCTGGCCTTAAGCGATCCTCCAGTTCAACCTCCCAAGGTGCTGGGATTACAGGCATGAGCCATTGTGCCTGGTCCATATTTTTTATAATAACCATAGATGACTCAAATGATAAAGGAACATGATAAAATAGGAAGTAATATTGTGGGCTAACTCAGAAAACTAACAGCCATGTACAACATTTTAATTAGAAAATGTATTTTGAGATCCAAAAATTTTAAAGTACAACCCCGGTATACATAGGGGGTGGGCAGTGTCATTTTTTATGATCCACTGTGATTATACAGCAATCTGAGCATGCCTCTTCAGTACCTACCAAGTACTTCTCTGTACCTACTGAGGTGCTAGAATGATTTTTTGAACATTTGTCTCCAAACGTATCTATCCATGAAAAGAGGCAATACCAAAAGAACTGTTCTGGGAAGTTGAGGAGTGGATAGATGTTTGTTTTTTTAATTATTACATTGGTGCAAAAGTAATTGTGGTTTTGCAATTACTTTTAATGGTGCAATGACATAAAGTGAGCATCTTGTAAATTGAATTGACCTCCAGCTGGGTCATACTCAGACCTAAAGCAGCACTGCCTGTTATTCAGATGCTTTCCAAGACAAGTGGATAAAGGAAGAAGGAAAGAAAGCTTCATTTCAAATCCTGAATTAGGTCCAAAGATACTCCCTAGGAAAGGCATTCGCTTCGGTGTGTTTTCACTGAGGTGCTTGCGTGCTGGAAATACCCTCCCTCCTCTTTCACTCCCTTGCTTCCCCAGTTCTTAGTCACAGGCTCAGGGGACCCTCAGCACCTCTCCTTCCTCCAGCTAAGTAGAAGCCTGTACCGCGACGTAGGTGGCTCCTTGGGTCGGGAGCAGGTGCTGCGAGCCCGGGAGGCCTCCTAGTGGACACTGGCTACCTTGCGGGAAAGCCTGCGTGTCTGGTTGGTGCGCAGAGAAACATTGCCATCTAGTGGAAGAAAGAGCAACGCTCTCATTTCTTTTCTTGAGTTAATGGGGTGTAACTGTGGATTGGATGTTGAGAGCCGTCTCACTGTTGGGCTGATCACATTTAACTTTCCTAGGAAAAGTTTTTATCATCTTCTTCCTACCTTAAAATTTGTACTTCAGTAAATTTAAAGAAATACAATTGGGCGCTTCATTCCCAGGGAAATTACCAGAAACCACCTAAGCTAGACAGGAAAAGAAATGAAGAGAAAATAGAGGTTATCTGTAGTTCATGATGAACTTGCTGTTTCCCTCATTATCACTTGTACTTTTCTTTGTACTTTTCTCTTGTTTATGTATCTAGGATAACTCATTTGTCCAACACTTCACCAAATCCAGCCCCATGGACTCAGTCAGATTCCATAGGTGAAGAACAGAAGCTCATATTAGCAAAGCTTCCTTGTGTGGTGTTCTGATTTGATGATCTTTTTTTTTTGGAAACATACTATCAAGCAACCACTGTTGGCCATGTGAGGTGGCTCACGCCTGTAATCCCAACACTTTGGGAGGCCGAGATGGGAGAATCTCTTGACACCAGGAGTTTGAGACCAGCCTGGGCAACATAGCAAGACCCTCATCACTACAAAATATTTAAAAATTAGCTGAGTGTGGTGGCATGCAACTTGTAGTCCTAGCAGTCGTGAGGCTGAGGTGGGAGGATCGCTTGAGCCCAGGAGTTGGAGGCTGCAGTGAGCTATGATTGCACCACTGCATTCCAGTCTGGGTGACCCAGCAAGATCCCATCTCCACAAAACAAACCTCAGAAAGCTTAGAATTAAAATGAAGGAGGCGATTGGGATAAAAAACAAATTCATGATGGAGTAAGATAATAAATACAAACCTAAATATACCATAATAATATTAATGGATCAAATTCCCACAGTAAAAACAGATTGGATTTAAAAATCAGTTATATTTGGCTGGGCACAGTGGCTCACACCTGTAATCCCAGCACTTTGGGAGGCCAAGGCAGGCAGATCACCTGAGGTCAGGAGTTCGAGACCAGTTGACCAACATAGAGAAACCCTGTCTCTACTAAAAATACAAAATTAGCCAGGCGTGGTGGCACATGCCTGTAATCCCAGCTACTTGGGAGCCTGAGGCAGGAGAATAGCTTGAACCTGGAAGGCCAGAGGTTGCGAAACTCCGTCTAAAAAAAAAAAAAAAGCTGGAACAAATAGCATATTATTGCAGCTGTAACATTTTATGTCTTTGCCACAACAACTGGTTTTCCGCAGTAATTTTGCTATTATGCTATGATTTTTATTAGAAAATGTATTACTGCCATCTTAATTTTCTTAGCCAGTGTAACACATTTATGGCTTTTCTGCTTTTGCAAAGTGGCATTTCAAATACTGAATAATAACTTTTTTTAATTCTATAAATCCTGGATGAAATTTAAACCATAAATTTCATTTCTGAATAATCAAATCAGAACATGACTGCAACTGTTTCATCCCCTAAAGGCAGTAAAATTCCATGAGTTTGTAAAAACGTTATTGTGGGCAAGTCACACAAGGGGTAGTTTAATGATCTGAAACGTCCAGGGTTTGCTATTTCTTCCCCAATAGTCCTTTTTTTTTTTTTTTTTTCTAAGATGGAGTCTCACTCTGTTGCCCAGGCTGAAGTGCAGTGGCATGATCTCAGCTCACTGCAACCTTTGCCTCCCGGGTTCAAGCTATTCTCCTGCCTAAGCCTCCCAAGTAGCTGGGATTACAGGCTCCTTCCACCACACCCAGCTAATTTATGTATTTTTAGTAGAGATGGGGTTTTCACCATATTGACCAGGCTGGTCGTGAACTCCTGATCTCATGATCTGCCCTCCTCAGTCTCCCAAAGTGCTGGGAGGCGCAAAGTGCAGGCGTGAGCCACCACACCCGGCCTCTTCCCCAATATTCTTGAAGAGGTTTATAACAACACCGACTCTCATATCTGACGGCTACTTGTTGGGAAAAATCAAGGAATGAGGAAGAATTTGAATGAGGAATGCAGGGAGAAATCAAGGAATGAGGAAGAGTTTGAATGAGGAATGCAGGTGGCTTTTTCGCCATCCTTTTGCCTAGTGACCCCCTTTTTCACCAAGACAAGGGGCTGGTTTTTGTTTCTGGTTTTATCACATCAGATTCCGGCTCATAACAAAAGCAGTCAGTCTCCTGTTGCTGCTTCACGGATAGCGCCTCCAACAGGCATTGATTTTTTGTTGTTGTTGTTAATGGTCTGAAACTTCTAGTAGTAATGGGATGGAAGGAGTGTCAGCATTCACTCCTGACTAATAGAACAGTCTGGAAAGACAAGTGTTGTTGGTAAACCGTAGGGACGTGAGAATCAAGCGTCACCAGTAGGTGGAGGACTTGATCAGAAATACACAGGCCTTGGGGCCTATGTGGAGTTGCCTGCTCAGCTATGGCTTGAAGCAGAATCCGAGGCGATGTTCATGGTCCAGACAGTTTGGCAAATATCAGGGTGTGGTTATGTAGATGAGGCACAAGGCTAACTGGAAGTGTCGGACATAAGTGAAAGATGGTACCAGGAGGTTGAAACTGAGTCCTACAGGCACCCTCCCTTGGGTGCACCCCAGTTATTCCTGTGCACCCTCATAGTCTTCTGAGCCAGGGCTCTCTCCCTGGCTCGATGGCTGATGCTCCAGAACACACCATATATGAAACTCTCAGTGGATTCCAGGCACCCGTCCTTTAGTAGGCAGCTAGCAGATCCCCAGCTTAGCTGAAGGCACAGGTTTGATGGAGATTCAGAAACTAAGCCCAGCAAGTTCCCTCATCACTGGCTCTCCACCTGGATACATAAATAACCTATTACAACGGTTGTTTAAATACTAGAGCTAGTTCATTGCCCAGATCTCCTGTGTGTCCTCTCCCTTTTTCTTTTTTTTGAGTCAGAGTCTCGTTCTGTTGCCTATGCTGGAGTGCAGTGGTGCGATCTTGGCTCACTGCAAGCTTCACCTCCCGGGTTCACACCATTCTCCTGCCTCAACCTCCCGAGTAGCTGGGACTGCAGGTGCCCGCCACCACACCCAGCTAATTTTTTGTATTTTTAGTAGAGACGGGGTTTCACCGTGTTAGTCAGGATGGTCTCGATCTCCTGACGTCATGATCCACCTGCCTCGGCCTCCCAAAGTGCTGGGATTATAGGTGTGAGCCACGGCGCCCAGCCTCCCTCCCTCTTAGACGTATATTTTGCACATTGAGCTCTTTGCACAATCAGGGTTAACAAGCAAATAGCTGGTAGAGGAAGGGTGAATTGGCTCTCTCTGCTTCAGCTGGGACATCCATCTTCTTCTGCCCTTGGACATGAGCTCTCCAACTTCACAGGCCTTTAGGCTCAGACCTAGACTCACATCATTGGTTCCTCTGGGTCTCAGGCTTTTGGGCTCAGACTGATACTGTACTTGGCTTTCCTGGACCTTCGACTTGCAAATGGCAGATGAAGGGATTTCTCAGCCTCCACAATTATGTGAGCTAATCCCTCATCATAAATCCCTTTCTATACATTTCTATATAGCCTATCAGTTCTGTTTCTCTAATACATTTTATTTCTGACTTCTTCAATTACTTCTTCTTTAACAGCTTTAATGAGACATAATTCAAATACTACACAATTCACCCATGTAAAGTGCAAACTTCGTTGGTTTTAGTATATTCACAGAATTGTGTAACCATCAACACAATCAATTTTAGAAGTTTTTCATAACCCCAAAAATAAGCCCCATACGCATTAGCAGTTATTCCCCGTTTCATCTCACCTCCAGCCCTAGGCAATCGCCAATCTACTTTCTGTCTCTATGGATTTTTCTCTTCTGGACATTTCATATAAATGAAATCATACCATATGTGGTGCTTTCACACTGGCTTTTTGCACTTAATGTTTCAAGGTTTATCCATATGGCAGTATGTATCAGTACAGCATTCTCTTTCAGTGCTGAATAATATTCCATTGTATACCACATTTTATTTATCCATTCATCGGTTGATGGGCATAGGTTGTTGCCACTGTTGGGGTATGATGATGTTGCTATGAACGTTCATGTACAAGTTTTTGTGTGAGCATGTGTTTCACTTCTCTTGGGTACATACCTTCCAGTGGAATTGCCTGGTCATATGGTAACTCTATCTCTAACCTTTCAAGGAACTGTCAGACTGTTTTCCAAAGTGGCTGCACCATCTATTACAGGCTGGGCATCCCTAATCTTAAAATTTCACATCCAAAATATTCCAAAATCTGAAACTTTTTAAGCACCAACATGATGCCACAAGTGGAAGATTTCTCACCTGACCTCGTGTGATGGGTCACAGTCAAAATGCAGGTGCACAATGATGAAGATAACGTGGTTAACGCTGCAGAAAATTTGCCTCTAGACGACATAATGAAAACGTATGATGGGCTCATTGAAGGACCAGAGCACCACGCATTCATAACAGAACAAGAAATCATATCCGGTTTATAAAGTCAAACAGAGACTTCTAAGACAAGAACAATTTACGCTTGACATTTATGCTTTAATGAGGCAGATGATTCTGGAGGAAACATCTTTAAAAGCCATCCAGCAGAATGCCTCATGAGCCCCAGAGGACCCACTTCCTGGTCTCTCAATTGCTTCTGAAGTTTCTTCTCATCTAAAAAAATAAAATACAGTGCACAGTAACCTCTTCATCAAAACACAGCATCGTACGTGGAGACTGGAAACCTGCTGTTGTTTGTTGCTACTGCTGTTTAGCAGCTGATCCAGCTATTGCAGGAATGCTACTGAGAAGCTTGGTTGCCCTGAACACACTATGTTTTCACTGTATTTATGGCATTCCATATTTTCTTTTCTTTTTTTTTATTATACTTTAAGTTCTAGGGTACGTGTGCACAGCATGCAGGTTTGATACATAGGTATACATGGGCCTTGTTGGTTTGCTGCACCCATCAAGTCATCATTTACATCAGGTATTTCTCCTAATGCTCTCCCTCCCCCTTCCCCCTCCCCACAATAGGTCCTGGTGTGTGATGTTCCCCTTCCTGTGTCCAAGTGATCTCATTGTTCAGTTCCCACCTATGAGTAAGAACATGCAGTGTTTGGTTTTCTGTCCTCGTGATAGTTTGCTGAGAATGATGGTTTCCAGCTTCATCCATGTCCCTGCAAAGGACATGAGCTCATCCTTTTTCATAGTTGCATAGTATTCCATGGTGTATATGTGCCACATTTTCTTAATCCAGTCTATCACTGATGGACATTTTGCTGGTTCCAAGTCTTTGCTATTGTGAGTAGTGCCACAATAAACATATGTGTGCATGTGTCTTTATAGTAGCACGATTTATAATCCTTTGGGTATATACCCAGTAATGGGATTGCTAGGTCAAATGGTAATTATAGTTCTAGATCCTTGAGGAATCACCACACTGTCTTCCACAAAAGTTGAACTAATTTACACTCCCACCAACAGTGTAAAAGCATTCCTATTTCTCCACATCCTCTCCAGCACCTGTTGTTTCCTGACTTTTTAATGGTTGCATTTCTAACTGGTGTGAGATGGTATCTCACTGTGGTTTTGCTTTGCATTTCTCTGATGACCAGTGATGATGAGCACATCGTCGTGTGTCTGTTGGCTGCATAGATGTCTTCTTTTGAGAAGTGTCTGTTCATATCCTTTGCCCACTTTTTGATGGGGTTGTTTGTTTCTTTCTCGTAAATTTGTTTGAGTTCTTTGTGGATTCTGGATATTAGCCCTTTGTCAGATGGGTAGATTGCAAAAATTTTCTCCCATTCTGTAGGTTGCCTGTTCACTCTGATGGCAGTTTCTTGTGCTGTGCAGAAGCTCTTTAGTTTAATTAGATCCCATTTGTTTATTTTGGCTTTTGTTGCCATTGCTTTTGGTGTTTTAGTCATGAAGTCCTTGCCCATGCCTATGTCCTGAACGGTATTGGATGGCATGCCATATTTTCTACTGGTCAGTACTCATGTGCAAATAAGTGTAAGAAAATGATTTTTATTTATTTATTTATTTATTTTAAGACAGAGTCTCACTCTGTCGCCCAGGCTGGAGTGCAGTGGCATGATCTTGGCTCACCACAACCTCCACCTCCTGGGTTCAAGCGATTCTCCTGCCTCAGCCTCCCAAGTAGCTGGGATTACAGGCCTGTGCCACCACACCCAGCTAATTTTTTGTACTTTTAGTAGAGACGGGGTTTCACCATGTTAGCCAGGGTGGTCTTGATCTCCTGACCTCATGATCTGCCCTCCTCGGCCTCCCAAAGTGCTGGGATTACAGGCGTGAGCCACTGCGCCTGGCCAAAAATGATTCTTATCACTAGCATATACATGCAGAGCCTGGAATAACAGTGATGCCAAACAGCAATGTCCACATGGGTGACTGAGATAGTGACACTTGCTTTCAGATGGTTCAATGTACACAAACTGTGTTTCATGCAAAACATTATTTAAAATATTGTATAAAACTACTTTAAGGCTATGTGTGTCAGGTGTATTTGAAACATAAGTGGATGTCATGTTTAGATTTGGGTCCCATCCCCTATATCTCTCATTATGTACATGCAAATATTTCAAAATCCAAAGAGCATCTGAAATCCAAAATACTTCTGGTCCCAAGGATTTTGGATAAGGGAAACTTAGCCTGTACTTCTTATCTTAAATGTTTATTTACTATTCAAATAATTTTTACCTCGTTTTCCTATGGTTTTATATTTTAAAACGTATTAATCCCATATAGACTTCATTCAATACATAGTGACAATCTATATATTTGGATTTTCCTCCAAATTCATAGCCAGTGATTCCAAATTATTGCTGAGTAATCCTTAATCTCCTCAGTAACATGTATTTTCTTCTTTTATATATCAATTCAAAACAATGTTTTTTAGACACAAGGTCTCACTGTGTTGCTCAGGCTGGCCTCGAGCTCCTGGGCTCCAGTGATTGTCCCAAATAGCTGAGACTACAGGTGTGCACCGCCACCTGTGGTTACAGTCTGCCTCTGTTCATGTCAGTACTGCACTATTTCAGTGACTGCTATTTTGGTTTTTGTGTTTTGGTTTTTTTCTGTTTGTTTGTTTTGTTTGTTTGTTTTTGAGACAGAGCCTTGCTCTATTGCCCAGGTGGATCTCAGCTCACTGCAACCCCCAACTCCTGGTTCAAGGATTCTAGTGCCTCAGCCTCCCAAGTTGCTGGGATAACAGGTGCCTGCCACCACTTCCAGTCAATTTTTGAATTTTTAATAGAGACAGAGTTTTGCCATGTTAGCCAGGCTGGTCTTGAACTCCTGGCCTCGAGTGATCCACCCACCTCAACCTCCCAAAGTATCATTTTGTTTTAATAAGTCAAATGACTAATCCTCCCTTATCATTCTTCATTTTTTGAATATTTTCTTTATTATCTCATTGAACTTCAGAATACTTGTATCAACTCCTTTGATACTTGTATCAATTTCCATTGGATTTTTAAAATCACTCTTGAATTAGCTCTCTAAATTAATTTGAGAGAAGTTGTTCTTTCCGGCTGGGCGCAGTGGCTCACACCTGTAATCCCAGCACTTTGGAAGGCTAACACAGGCTGATTGCTTGAGCCTAGGAGTCTGAGACCACTATGGGCAACATAGCAAAACTCTATCTCTACAAAAAAATATAAAAATTAGCTGGGCATGGTGGTGCATGCCTGTGGTCCCAGCTATTGGGAGGCTGAAATGGCATGATTGCTTGAGGCTAGGAGGTCGAGGCTACAGTGAGCCGAGATCACACCACTGCACTCCAGCCTAGGTGACAGAGCGAGACCCTGTCTCAAAAAAAAAAAAAAAAAGTTATTATTTCTACAATATTTAATTATTACACCTTGAAACATGCTTTTTCTGCAGGAGAAATTTCAAACTACAATTTCCAGTACTTGATGATTCGTTGGCTCTGTGGAGTAAAGAAGGAAGAGTCAAAATGTTTCTGAGATTTTTGGTCTAAGAGAGTTTGGAACTCAGAAAAGCTTCATAGGAGCCAAAAGAGCAAGGGTTATCTGCTAAGGGTTATCAGAAAGAAAAGGCGAGAAGAGTGTTACTCTTAAGGGTGGAAAAACAGCCAATGTCTCAAAATTCCCAGAAGATAGATTCAGCCATACATAAGAAATTATTTTACATAATAGAGCTCTCCAAAAATGAAAAAAAAAAAAAAGCTGCTGTGTAAGGAGGCAAGCCTTTCATCTCTGGAAGCATCCAAACTGAGGATAGATTACCAATAAGTGTCAATAAGACAGCCCTCTTATTTCTAATCATCTGTGTTGAGTTTATTCTCCAAGCGGGGGTGATCGTCATATAACTGAAACAAGTGACTAGAACTCATGAAGAAGAGCAGGGTTAAGGACAACACTTTAGGAGCTGCTCAAAAAAAGGAAAAATAGGCCGGGCGCCATGGCTGACGCCTGTAATCCCAGCATTTTGGGAGGCCGAGGCGGGTGGATCACTTGAGGTCAGGAGTTCAAGACCAGCCTGGCCAATGTGGCAAAAACCTGTCTGTACTAAAAATACAAAAATTAGCTGGCTGTGGTGGTGCTTGCCTGTAATCCCAGCTACTCGGGAGGCTGAGGCAGGAGAATCGCTTGAACCCGGGAAGTGGAGGTTGCAGTGAGCTGAGATGGTGCCACTGCACTCCAGCCTGAGCAAGAGAAGGAGACTCCATCTCAAAAAAAAAAACAAAAACAAAAAAAAAGAGAAAGAAGGCCCAAAGGAGAGAAAGAGACAGAGAGAGAGAGAGGATGTGACCAGTAAAATAATATAAGTACCAGGAAAGTTATAGATTCGTGGATGACAGTGGAGGACCAAGGAAAGGTTGGCTAATAGTCAGGTACCACAAATAAGAGAAGTACAGTAAGGCCAAGTAAGTTGTGAGAGGACTTGGAGAGTGAAGTTCCATTAGATCTATGCAACAGTGAAATGACAGCTAAGTGGCACTCTAGAGTCAAGTGACAGTTTATGCATTTCAGAATGAGGAGGCCATACACATCTGAAGTCCAAAGAGCCGACAGCAGGGATTAAGAGATAGAAAGTACAGGAGATTCCTGACATTTATGCTTTAATATCTATGGTTCTTACCATTTGTCATCGACCTCTACAGTCCAAACCATGTTGTAATTTTTAAATTTTGCCAAGGCACACACTGGAATCACATCCGCTGAGAAACTGCTGCACAAGAGTGAGTCACTTATTTGGAGAGCGTGCCTAGTTAGCTGCCCAACATCTGTATCATATCATGCCTTTGTTATTCTCTGCTAATCGTACATGCTATAACTATCGTGAAGTGAGAGGGACTCTGCTGCTTTGTAGATTCAGATAAGTGCATGGGTAATGTCGCCACTAAGATGACGTATGATGACTACTTTAGTTCTTTAAAAACCACCTAAAGAGACTGAAGATATCACTTTGACGCTTCAGGTATTCTTCCGGATGCAGGTAATTCCATACGAGGGGTACTCTGAAAAGAGGGATTTTCAAAGCTCTAAGGATACATTTCTTAAAACTATCAAGATCAAAATTCTACGTATTGGAAGAGGTGAGGCCATCACTAGAGAAGAAACGCAGGAGTTGGGAAGGGCTGCTTTTAGCTCACAGGTAGAAGAATGTATTTCAGAATCTGGAAAGAAGAAAGAATGTGGCTTAGCCTGATTTCCCCAGAAAGTAGAATATCAGAAAAGCATATACATATACATATATGCAAGCACTGTATTGGGAACTCCGATGCCTAGAAGCAAGAGTGAGGGAGAGGAAAGCGGTGAGAGGCAGCCCAAGGTAGATTATTGCTTAATTCTGTGAACCACTGAGAAGCCACAAGGCACGCATCTCAAGACTGTCTGTCTGGGTTGAGAAAGGAGGAGGCATTTATCCATCAGCTCGAACCCCTCATTGGTCAGAGGATCACTCCATGGAGGCATTAACTCCCTGGAACTGCAGGTTGCATTCATGAGACTACTCAGGAGTGTTTGTAGCATCTGTCCCAGGCTGCAGAGATGACAGAGAAGGCTTCGGATGGGAGGTGAGAGGGGCTTGCAAGTGAGTTCTACATACTAACTACATACATGAGCTGGTCAGGCTCATGGCAGAGCTGTCACTACAGTGGCAGCTGGAATCAAAGACAGGTGTGGCTGAAAGGAGCTGAGGCAGTGCTTACGAGGTGTCTGATTCAAGAAGTTCATGTTCTAAGAAGTATATGGGTGTGAGCAGGATGGTGAGAAAGCCCCGGTCCGATTCCTGGCTCCTCTCAGACGCAAAGCCGTCTCACGAGGCTGGGGATGCCGTGACAGGAGTGAGTATGTGATACAAGTGGAGAAGAGTTATCACAGCTACTGGGCCAGAACTGCCAGGAAGACTTTTGGGATCACATCAGGGGTTCTCAGGAAACCAAGCATTAGGAATTCTTAGTTCTCTGCATTTTCTCCATGAGTGCCTGCACCCTAAAGTGGATGCTGAGGAAGCAGACCATGAGAGGACCCAGAGTGGATTTGCAGAGGGCAAAGGTCATAGGTAGGGGTCACCCCGGTAGGGGTCAGGGCAGTGTGGATGCAGCAGGGCAGGGAGAGCCGAGGGTGGATGGAAGAGGTAAGGCCGGAGGCCCTGATATCTAGAGACACTGTGAGGATGGAGCAGGGAGAAGGAACACACGCAGAGCCCTGCGCAAGCTCTGGGGCCCAGCAAGGCCGTGAGGTGAGGACATGGGTGCTGACATCCTGCAGTGAGCTGAGAATACAGATGTTGAAGTTACCAAAGAAGGAAGGGGAAGGGAAGTTGGGAAGGAACGAGAGAGCCTGAGATGACTCCTGAAGCTGCCCCGGATGGAAGACACAGTAATAGAAGACACTGGTAGTGATTTGGAGGCAGTTAAGTAGGGGGTGGTAGAGACTCCAGATGAGAATCCATGAACAGAGGGTGTCAGAAACAGTGGAATTTGAAGTCTTGTGGTAACAGATTTTTTTTTTTTCTTTTTCAGAGACAGGGTCTTGCTCTGTCACCCAGGCTGGAGTGCAATGGTGCAATCTTGGCTCACTGCAGCCTCGACCTCCTGGGCTCAAGAGATCCTCCCACCTCAGCCTCCTGAGTAGCTGGGACTATAGGTGGGCACCTCTACACCTGGCTAGTTTTTTACTTTTTGCAGAAACAGTGTCTCACTATGTTGCTCAGGCTGGTCTCAAACTCCTGTCTTCAAGTGCTCCTCCCATCTCAGCCTCCCAAAGTGCTGGGATTACAGACATGAGCTACCATGCCAGGCCCAAGGTAAAAGATTGTAAGGAACACATGTTAGTGAACAATCAAGCAATATTTGCTTCACTGCAGACTTACACCACACGTTATTTCTGGAAGATCAGTTGTAGAGGAGGGTGTGGGTTTTCACTTTTGTTTAATACATTGGATATTATCTGAATGTGCTATCAGAAACCTGCATTGCTTTTATGATAAAAATAAAAGGAAGAAAGAAAACAAATTGGTCAAGGACAAAGCTAGAATTCCATCTCATCGTGAACAAACACTTGTCCGCCACCCATTGGCTCCACAGCTGAACAAAACAGGCAGTCTGAGGTGTGGTTTTATTAACCTTCCCAATACTCATTGCTGCTAAATCAACTTAAACTATGTGACCCAGTTAACACAAAGAGCCAGCGGAAGTAAACGCTTTAAAAAGACAAGGAGATATAAAGCCTGGGGTAAATGTTTAACATGCCATGCACAGAGACCGAGCCACATTCCATCGGCAGCTGCGGGTTTGGCCTTCAAGTTTCCAGGGAAGTACCTGGCTCTTCACACTCTCTGCCTTCAGCCAGGAACCCCACTAAGCAAGAGGTCCTGGAAGGCATCTGGGTCATAAATAGAGAAAGTGACAAGGAGTAATCAATATAATAGCTACCATTTCTGGCTGCCTTCTTTGTGCGTGGTTTACACTAAATACCTTATGCTGCTTATCTTAGTCATTAAAATAAAGGAGTAGAAGAGATGATACCAGCAAACTCCCACTTACCTTGTAAGTGGCT
Organism: Macaca nemestrina; assembly: GCF_043159975.1. Lineage (NCBI taxonomy): Eukaryota > Metazoa > Chordata > Mammalia > Primates > Cercopithecidae > Macaca > Macaca nemestrina. Next base: position 175,893,978 of record NC_092128.1, on the reverse strand, counting down.
TCTTTATAGCAAGGCCATTCTCACCTTGCTATAAAGAAATGCCTGAGGCCGGGTAATTTATGAAGACAAGAGGTTGAATTGTCTCATGGTTCTGTGGGCTGAACAGGAAACATAGCAGCATCTGCTTGGCTTCTGAAGAGGCCTCAGGAAACTTACCATTGTGGAGAAGGTGAATGGGGAGCAGGTGTGTCCCATGGGGGAAGCAGGAATAGGTGTGGGGAAGTGCCACACACTTTTAAACAACCAGATCTCACGAGAACTCACTATCGTGAGGACAGTATCAAGCATTCAAGAGAAATCCACCCACATGACCCGATCACCTCCCATCAGGCCCGACCTCCAACATTGGGGATTACAATTCAACATGATATTTGGGCGGGGACACATATCCAAACTCTGTCACCTTGTATTGGCCAGAATGAAAGCACTAGTATATAATGCAGGGTTCTTGGTTACAGGCAACAGAGTCTACTCCAGCTGGTTTAGACCAACCAGGAATTTCTTCAGATGTGCAGATACTTCCTTGAGTCATTGGAAGGACTGAAGAAATGGATTCTAGACTGAACTCCGAAAGTCATCATAGAATTGGACCATCATGGGAGCTACTACCTGATCCACCATCAGGAAGTTGCTGAATTAAGAGGCCACATTCTCCAACAGGAAGTTAGTGCCACAGTTCTCAGCTCTTGAGCCATGCCACATGGGCCACAACCAGTCCACAACTCAGTCGGAAGGCCACCCCCACCACAGACCATGCCATAGCTGCTGAGACCCTAGCCAGCAAGAGATTCCCAGTACTCTCCTCTCTCTCCTCACTTAATTCATTCCCAAAGTCTCAGGGTCCTCTCTCCACATGACTTCGTTCTGAGTCAAGTATAAATAATAAAACTTAAATCCCATCTGAAACCTCAGCTTCAAGAGACTCTGGTGTGTTGAATTATAGAGATTTCCAGTCTCTACAATAGAGGCAGGCAAGAAAGAAAGATGTAGAAACAGAGGTTGAGTACGCCAAACCATTGGATTAGCCACAGTTGCTCTGGAAAGGTGGGGCACTCGGTGTATCTTTGGCCAGCCTTTCCCTCCCTCATCTTCAGGCATCCAGTGCACATATATTATCTCATTTTTTCCTCAGTTCTGCCTTTCAACAAAGTATTATTATACCCACTTTATAGATAAGGAAACTGAGGCTCATAAAGTTTAAATAATGTGCAAGAAGGTAACAGACTCAAGAAGCAAGATCCACTTTGCTGTTCTCACATGGTAGAATTTATACATGTGCTTTGCTGAAACTGATCACTAAACAATAGCAGCCTCTCTCTATTCTCAATTCCCTTTATCCTGGCTATGATTCACTGGCTCTCCAAATGGCTGAATAGGCCTGGGACTCTTCCACCTCAAAACCTTTGCTCCAGCAATTTTCTTAGTTACTTGAGTTCCTTTATTCTGTGGGCCACCCAAGAAGCCATTTGTGTCAGACTCTCTGGGTGCAGAAAGGAGGAAGGATTTATCCATCAGCTTGGATCTGCAATTCATCAAAGAATCACTCCATTAGGGATTGCTGTCCTTTCCCCCACAACTGACCACACAGATCCCAGCCATCCTTTAAGGCCTAGATCCAAAACTACCTCTCCACAAGGACTTCACCAGTCTCCCTGGCAAAGGCTGACCTTCACTGAGACTCCCCTGCATTGTGTCTATATCTCCCTTCAAACATTTCCCAGACACAACTGATATAATTGCCCCTTCTATAGTATAACTTCCTTAAAGACAAGAACCATGATATTGATCTCTGTGCCCCTTAAATCTGCTGGCACAGTGCATGTGTATGGTAAGGATTCACTAGATGAATAATAAATGAATGAATGAATTTCCCTACTGAGGTGCTCTCTTCTTTAACATATTGGAGAATCTGTATCTGGGTAATTACAAATCAATTGCTCCAGTCTCTTAATGCTTTTAATTAGCAAGATTTTTCTTTATCTCAGCAGTCCCCAACCTTCTTGGCACCAGAGACCAGTTTCATGGAAGATAATTTTTCAACGGACAGGCAGGGGTAGGAGATGGTTTGGGGATGATTCAAGTGCATTACATTTATTGTGCACTTTGTATCATTATTGCATTATAATATATAATGAAATACTTATACCACTCACCATAATGTAGAATCAGTGGGATCCCTGAGCTTGTTTTCTTGCAACTAGACTGTCCCATCTGGGGGTGATGGGAGACAGTAACAGATCATCAGGCATTAGATTCTCAGATGGAGCATGCAACCTAGATCCCTCGAATGCGCAGTTCATAATGGTTCACAATAGAATAGCATTCTCAATTTGCTCCTATGAGAATCTAATGCCACTGCTGATCTGACAGGAGGCGGAGCTCAGGTGGTAATGTGAGTGATAGGGAGCAGCTGTAAATACAGATGAAGCTGCTTCTCTTGCTCACCCACTGCTCACTTCCTGCTGTAGCGTGGACTGGTACCAGTCTGTGGCCTGGAGACTGGGGTCCCCTGCCTTATCTTTTTTCCCATATTTAGTGAGACCTCATCAGTTGTTAAGGCCCAGGTATTTATCTTCCCTTAAAATACATATATTGAAACCTAATCCTCAATGTGATAGCATAGGAGGCGGAGATGTTGGAATGTGATTAGGTCATGAGGGTGGAGCCCTTATAAATGGGATTAGTGCCCTTGTAAGAAGCTGAAAAACCACAGTTGTCTCCCTTCCACCATGTAAGGACTCAGCTAGAAGGTGCCATCTATGAACCAGGAAGTAGACCCTCACCGGAAAACAAATCTGCCTTGATCTTGGTCTTCCCAGCCTACAGAAATAAATGTGTTGTTTGTAAGTTACCCAACTAATGGTATTTTGTTGTAGAAGCCCACAAGGACTAAGACATCAGTTAATGTACATAGAATAATTTTTACCTATTTATTGGTTTTGTGGCTTCTCATTTTTTTTTTTTTAATGAACTTAAAAAAAAAGAGAGAGAATAATGTCTATCTTTGGAGTTCAAATGAGCTTTTTTTTTTCCTCTGGAACAACCACGATGGGACACTTTTTACAGTAATGCAAGCATTTACCGTAAGTAACAATTCATCAGACCAAAAAAGGTGGAATAAATCATGAAAGTAAAAGTATCAAGGAGTCTCCGTACTCTACATTTAATCCATTCAATTTCCTGCTAAAGTAGAATTTCTTCCATTTGTGTCAATCCTTTGGGATCAGCCTACAGCAACAGTCTCCTCAGTTTCTTCTAGAAACTTCCCAGTTTAGAACCCCAAAAGAGTGGCCAGAAGTCACCAAGGCAGGTTCTCTCCTGTGTGTAGTTAATGAGACTGGTAGGCCAGCCGCTTGCTCCTGGTTGCCATGGAAATGACCAGGCCGCTGGCCCTCTGAAGACGGAAAAGAACAGCAAGTGCAAGACCACGCATTCCACCCTGGCTTGCAGATTAAACCAGCTGTCAAGCCAGGGTGAAGGATCCGTGGCCAGGCAGAGGTCTGTGGAGTGGAGAGGCAAGGCCTCACGATGGAACTCTGAGATGTAAGTAATTTCTCTGTTCCTCTTTTTTAAAAAGCATGCCTAGTCTGACAGTTTTTAAGAGCTTCAGAATTTCTGCTGCATGGCAGGAACTGTGACGGTTGGAAGAACCATTATCAGGGTCACCTTCTTGTTGCATTTGCATTTCCTGAACATAATGTACATGTATGAGTGGCTTTCACTATGAAACACTACTTTAGGCTTCCAGGCATATGAATTCCTCTTTACTGAGATCCTGCCTTGAAAATGAAAGATTTTCAGTGCATTAAGCAAATAATGAAATGGTCTTCTCATTTAGACCCTAAAAAGATAAACTCACTTAAGGCTAATATAACAGAAAGCTCCTTGAAATCTTGTCTCTATTTTAAAACATCTGGCTAGACTTTTCCACTAGTCTTCAGTGCTAAATAACAATTAAGGAAAAGAGATATATCAGATCTGATATCTCTTTTCCTTTTTGTGATCGCAAACAAAGAAAAGTGGGAACTCCCAAAACATCGGCTGATATTGTTTCTTTGCTCTGTTTTATCTTTTAATAGTATTATATTTACTGCCTATTTACACACCAGGCTTTATAGAGTTTGCTGATTAGAAAACAAAGAAAGAAAAGAAAGTAAGTTAAGATGAGCGTTAACATTTGGATTGGATAGTTCGTGTTTTTAAAAAATTGGTCTTTTATTCAAAAGTGAAAAAGCATGATAAATAATGTAGCAAAAGGCAAGATGAGGAGGGGAATGTTTTATCTCAAAATGAGTAGAACATATACAGTCTTGCATATATTTCTTTGTTTAATAAACATATTTCTGGAAAGTTTTTAGCACAAAGTATGTTGGTGTATATTGAGGACAGGAAATGTTTCAAAAACATTGTGCATAATATTTATTAAAAACCCATCCTTAAAAAATACCAAAAAGAAAAGATCTCATTTGTTTGAAAATTTTTTTACCAAAAAGAGCCATCCTTGAGAAGTTTTTTGCTTTTTTTTAGACTAAATAATGAAATATGTTTGGAAGAAAAAAAAAAGACTTTTCATTACTTTTTTTTCTGACAGAAATTGGGCATTTTCTGAAAATAACAGTTTCAATAAAGTATTTATGGATATGAGTGCTTTTCAAGAGCTGACTTGGATTTCTCAGCTTTCTTTTCCACACTAATATTTTTCACTGCTTAAAGCTGCTACATTATCAGCTTTTAAAATTCAGTGCCCAGTGGCTTGTGTCTGTGTCTGTGGGAGCTAGTAGGTCAACAGGCCCCAGTGGGAAGAACAGGCAGGCCTCACAGTTCTGTGGGCATGGGACCAAGGGGTAGCTGTGCAAAGCTGTGGATGTGAACCCTGGTGATGCAATGAACTGAGTGTCTACCAAGTCACTCAAGGGAAAAGCCTGAAGGATTTGCACTCATTGCCTAATTCACTCTCTCAAGGACTGTGTCAAGTAGAAAGGTACAGTAGCCACATATTCTAGTTAGGACTTCCCAGTGGCTCACTCTCTGAGAATTCTTTGTCCCACATTCCATACCTGTGTTAGCAGAAGCAGCACTCTGCTCATATTGTCCTCTATTCTGATTATGAACTTAAGAACAGATTTCTTTCTTATGGTTCTGGAGACTGGGGATTCCAAGGTCAAGGGGCCTGCATCTGGCAAGGGCATTCTTGCTGTTTCATCCCATGGTGGAAGGTAGAAGGGCAAGAGAGCATGTGCACACACATAAGAAAGACAGACAGGAAGGGGGTCAAATTCATCCTTTCATTTGAAACCTATTCTCATGGTGACCAACCTACTCCTCAATAACAGCATTAATCCATTCATGAGGACACCACATCATAGCATTTAGCATGAGGGTTCTATACACATCTAGGCTAAATGCCACAGCATCTAGTAATAGAATACAATGCATGGAATCTCCCTTGAATAGACCCAAGACCCTGGGGTGGGAAATAGCACTGTAATTTCCACCATGACTCTTCAGAGTATAGTTGGCTGTCTGGGTTCAAATTTTAGCCATTATTAACTAGTTCTGTGACCTTGGACAAGTTATTTAACCTCCTTGTGTATCATTTCCTGATATGAAAATGGGACCATATGCAGTGGCTCATGCTTGTAACACCAGCACTTTGAGAGGCTGAGGTGCGTGAATCACTTAAGATCAGGAGTTCGAGACCAGCCTGGCCAAAATGGTGAAAACCCAGTCTCTACTAAAAATACAAAAATTAGCTGGGCGTGGTGGTACACCACCTATAATGCCAACTACTCGGGAGGTTGAGGCAGGAGAATCGCTTGACTCTGGGATGCAGAGGTTGCAGTGAGCTGAGAGAGTGCCGCTGCCTGGGTGACAAACCGAGACTCTGTCTCAAAAAAAAAAAAAAAAAAAAAAAATGGGGCCATAATATCTACCTGTAGGATTACAGAAAGGATTAAATAACATAAAATGTGTGAAACACTTAGTACCTGGCACAAAAGAAACACTCATTAGATCTTACTATTAGTGAATAAAAATATGGATAGTTCCTGATATCATTCAATTTTCAACATACAACATACATGTATCACATTTTATATTTTAAAGTATATTGCCTCTTTATCAATGACAATTTGCTATATTTAGCTAGCTTAGCCTTGGGAACATGGGGCTGAGGAATGGCGAGTTATAGATACAATAACATTTCTCATAGGAGTCTGAACTTCCTTGGGGATCAGGAGCTGTGTGTTTGGCATGTTAAGTTGGAGATATCTACTAGACATTCAGAAAGAGCTATCAGATACAATGTGGGACATGTGAACATGATGCGGTCAGGAGGTAGAGACATATCTCAGTTCACCATCAGCATCTAGGTGGTATTGAACTTCACAGGACAGCATGCAGGCACCAAAAGTGTGGACGCACATACAGAAGACAGCCATGCACTGAGCTGCAGACATGCAACAATAACAGGTAAGAAGATCAGATGCCAGCCAAAAGACTGAGAAGGAGTGGCCATTGAAGGAGACAGAAAACCAGGGGAAGGTGACATCATGGAGGAACAGAAAGCTATTCGCTCAAAAAGAAGGGAGGAGGCAACCAAGTCAGATGCTGCTGGGAAGTCAAACAAAACGAGACCAGGAAATTAATCACTGAATTTAGTATGGGGGTGGTGGGATTCACTGGGAACCTGATGAGAATGGTTGCAATAGAATGATCACAGCAAAAGTCTGGTTTTTGGGAGTGGCTTAAAAATCTAACACAACTAGGTACTAGGCTCTGTGTGATAACAGATTGGCTTGCAAAACCTTTTTTTTTTTTTTTTAATTTATCTTACAATAGACTGATGCTGCACTCTAAGAAAAGTAGGTTTGAGTCAAACAAGAACTGTCACCTATTCCCCCAGCCTAATAAAATGTCATGAAAGAGGAGAGATTTGAAGACAGCATGAGAGATGAAGGTGGTTTCTTAGTGGATAAGAAACAGAAATCATCCCAAATACAGAGGGCGGCATAAGCAGCATGAGGGGAACAGGGTCCAGATTGGAGAATAAGAAAACACAATGCGGGCAGGCGCGGTAGCTCACGCCTGTAATCCCCACACTTTGGGAGGTGGGAAGATCTCTTGTGGCCAGAAGTTGTAGATCAGCCTGAGCACTACAGTGAGATCGTGTCTGTACAAAAAATTAAAAACATTAGCCAGTGGTACGCACCCATAGTCCTAGCTATTCAGGAGGCTGAGGTTGGGAGGTTTGCTTGAGCCCAGGAGTTCAAGGTGACAGTGAGCTACTGCACTCCAGCCTGGGTGAGGGAGCAAGACTTTGTCTCCAAAAAGGAAAGAAAGAAAGAAAGAGAGAGAGAAAGGAAGAGAGGAAAGAGAGACATTGAGAGAGAGAGAGAGGAAGGAAGGAAGGAAGGAAGGAAGGAAGGAAGGAAGGAAGGAAGGAAGGAAGGAAGGAAGGAAGGAGGGAGGGAGGGAGGGAGGGAGGGAGGGAGGGAGGGAGGGAGGGAGGGAGGGGAGGGGAGGGAGAAGGAAGGAAGGAAAGAGAGAAAGAGGGAGGGAAGGAGGGAGGGAGGGAAAGAAGAAAGAAAGAAAGAAAGGCCGGGCACAGTGGCTCACGCCTGTAATCCCAGCACTTTGGGAGGCCGAGGCAGGGGGACCACAAGGTCAGGAGATGGAGACCATCCTGGCTAACACGGTGAAACCCCGTCTCTACTAAAAATACAAAAAATTAGCCGGGCGTGGTAGTGGGTGCCTGTAGTCCCAGCTACTCGCGAGGCTGAGGCTGGAGAATGGCGTGAACCCGGGAGGCAGAACTTGCAGTGAGCTTGCAATCGATCGCACCACTGCACTCCAGCCTGGGCGACAGAGCAAGACTCTGTCAAAAAAGAAAGAAAGAAAAAGAGAGAGAGGGAGAGAGGGAGGGAGGGAGGGAGGAAGGGAGGAAGGGAGGGAGGGAGGAAGGGAGGAAGGGAGGAAGGGAAGGAAGGAAGGAAAGAAGGAAGGAAGGAAGGAAGGAAGGAAAGAAAAAAGAGAGAAAGAGAGAAAGAAAGAAAGAGAGAGAGAGAGAAAGAAAGAAAGGAAGGAAGGAAGAACAATGAAAGCCCAGTGAGACATCACACACACACACACACACACACACACGCACACACGTACTCCTCGAGGCTTGTCCCCACAACATGCCTTGGTGTATCTCCTTTCCCAGTTTTGATCCACTTCCCATAAAAGGATTACTTCGCATTTGCATCTCCGAAATGCCCGGTCTCTGGGTCATTAAAAAAAAAAAAAGAAAAAAAAAGAATCTTCTCTGTGGCCAGGAGGTCTGAATAATTCATTTGGAGTTGTGCCTAGACACTATTTCATGGGCACTCAGTTTAGCCCAAATCGTGACGCCAGATTATCTACTGGAGCTCTGCTGCTGTCACAAAACTAATCTTCAAAGAGTAATCAATGAGATCAGGATTCACTCTTTTTAAATAAAATTCTTATTTTGCAATAGTTTTAGGTTTACAGAAAAATCGTGAAGATAATGGAGAGTTCTCATATAGAGTTAACATCTTACATTAGCATGGTACATTTGTCACAATTAATGAACTAGTATTGACACACTATTATTATAAAATAAAGTCCAAACATTATTCAGATGTCCTTAGATTTTGCCCATTGTCCTTTTTTTTTGTCCCAGGATCCCATCCAGGATCCCACATTACCTTTAGTCATCATTCCCAGGAGGCATTTTAAAACTCTGAAAAATCTTTCAAGAAGGAAACAAGGTTTAAATGTTCATTGGTTCCAATATTTGTAACCAAAACCAGCAAAGGAAATTTTAATTCTTATTTTTATCCAAACTTGAATGGTCAGAACTATAGCTTGAACACAGTTGAAAGGAAAAAAAGCCCAAGGCTTACATCTCAAGGAAATAGTGCAGGTACTTTACGGGAATGTAAGAAGGCACAACTGTAAGTGGAAGATCTGAATTCCCTTTTATTGTTCTGGAAGCAGGTAATTAAAATAGTAAAGGTCTGCCAGCCTTTTTTTTTTTTTTTTTTTTTTTTTTTTTTTTTTTTCTCATCTCCTAGCAAAGGGATTAGTGTCTGACTCATTTTCCTTGGCAACCTCACACTCACATAATACTGGCCCAGTAATTTAAGCAAGCTCTCCCTGAGTTAGCTTTACAAGATTGGACTCTGAAAGGTTAGGTCGTGGGGGAGTTTTGCAGCAAGGGCTGTTGTAATCACTCAACCAAGAGCAATTAGGGGAATGGCTTTGTGATGCTCACAAATGTCTGTGAGACCAAAATATACTAACTGTACTGATGTTTTCCTTCGCCCCTCGGAGGGTGTGTGGCATAAGATGGAAGGGCAGTGATTGGAGGCCTGACTTGGGACTCACGGTCTCCATTCTAGCCAAGTGTATTTTACCCTTCATCCTCATCAGATTCAAGGGAAGTTGTAAGGCAACCGGGAACCTAGACTAGGCCCTTTGGTAAAGTCACAGGAGGTTGGAGGTGCCTCCTGGGATTTTGCCAGATGTCATTCAGTGGCTTTCAAGGATGATGCACAGCTAGGCCATAGGAGATTAAGCTCAAATTCCCACCCTGTCACCCATACACAGAAACTCATTCTGGTTTCTCTGCCACAGCTAGGCCATATAATGAAACTCGCTGAAGAAGAAGATGAATGTTGCTTGCTGATTTGATAACACTCGACAATCCTAGGAGGTAAAAGGCAAAAGAGGGGCTGGGCAAGGTGGCTCACGCCTGTAATCCCAGCACTTTGGGAGGCTGAGGCAGGTGGATCACCTGAGGTCGGGAGTTTGAGACCAGCCTAACATGGAGGAACTCCCTCTCTACTAAAAATTAGCCGGGTATGGTGGCGCATGCCTGTAATCCCAGCTACTCAGGAGGCTGAGGCGGGAGAATCGCTTGAACCCGGGAGGCGGAGGTTGTGGTGAGCCAAGATCGAGCCATTGCCCTCCAGCCTGGGCAAGAAGAGCAAAACTCCGTCGCCCCCACTGAAAAAAAAAACGCATAAGAGGGAATCAAGGACCAATAACATGCCTCATTGGCTTAGCCAACGTAGGGACTCATTTGGATAATATAAACAGTCGTGGTGTGCCCCTGTGTGCCCAGCCCTGTGCTAAGGTCTGGGGAAACTGCGATCAGCAAGAAGGCATCAGAAACTTGGCCTCTGAGACGGTTGGCTGTGTCCCCACCCAAATCTCATCGTGAACTGTAGCTCTCATCATTCCCTCGTGTTGTGGGGTGACTCAGCGGGAGATTATTGAATCATGGGGGTGGTTTCCCCAATACCGTTCTTGTGATAGTGAATTCGTCTCGCGAGATCTGATGGTTTGATAAGGGGAAACCCCTTTCATTTGGCTCTCACTTTTCTCTTGTTTGCCACCATGTGAGACATGACTCACTTTCCACCATGATTGTGAGGCCTCCCCAGCCATGTGGGACTGTGAGTTCATTAAACCTCTTTCTTTTGTAAATTACCCAGGCTTGGGTATGTCTTTATCAGCAGCACCAAAACGAACTAATAAAACCCCACAGTAAACCAACAAGGAAGCCCCGTATCCAGGCAGCAAATTACTGGGTGAAATTAACACCCAGGTGAGCTCAGTGCTTTCCAAATAAAATATCTGCTTTTCAGGCAGTTCTTACTCAGCTTCTAAGCTCCTGAGCACTTTAGTCTATTTCTATGATTCAATCAATTTAATCTCAAACCAGTAATCCAGCTGATACCTGAAGAGCCCCTGGCTTCACCAGGCACAGATGAAGTTAAGTGAACACAAATAGCTTGTATTCTGCTGGTTCATGCTCCCACCTACCTGATACAGGTCCTTGCCTCCTGCCACCACTATGTCTACAAAATAGAATTTTCTCCAGGTGCTTCTTTGAGTCCCCAGGGGTCTTGCCTATGCTCACAATGGTCCTTTCATCTGCTCCTGTCCCCAGCCCCCACTGGATGCTGACTGTCCCTTGCCTTGGCCATGGGGCTCCCTGTTGCTTGATGACCAGGGAGCAACATCCAGGGGTGGCCCCAGTCTGTTCTCGAGAAAGGGTCAAATGGTGCCACCTGTCCCTCATTCCTCACTGTGCTAGAGCCGAGCTGTACTCAGTACAGAAGTGGAGAAAATGCTTCTATCCATCACTCAATGTTGCCCTTTCTTGCCTGGACAGGGGGCCACTTGTACCTCACATCTCAGAAATCTCAAAAGCACTTCTTGCAGCCTTTGCTTGCTACCTGACCAGACTCAGCCTCAGGCATATGTTTGGGCTGTAAAGACACAAATGCTACTGTCCCATCCCTCTGTTCTTCACTGCCCTGGATCCTCCCATATCCTCTTCGCTCTTCTTTCTTCTTCAACAATTCCACGTATGCAATTAACCACCTGAAGATGGTTCCTCCTCAACTCATAAGACATATCCAAATGTATCCGTTTGGGCTTGGCAGGATCCAACATGGTGTGACTATTCTATGGGAGCATTGAGTTTGGTATTTCAGGAGAATAGTTAGCCTGAGAGCTTATGATCTAGGCTAATGAGAGGAATAAACCACATAATATAATTAGCAAACACTGCAGGGCTGTGAATACAGAAGGGCTGCTTTGGTCCACAAGGGTGGTTTGATGTGGTGGTTTGGTTTCCTCATCATCTCTGTATTCATTTCCTATTGCTGCTATAACAAATTTCTACAAATTGGCCAGGCACAATGGCTTACACCTGTAATCCCAGCACTTTCGGAGGCCAAGGCAGGCAGATCACTTGAGGTCAGGAGTTTGAGACCAGCCTGGCCAACATGGTAAAACCCCATCTCTACTAAAAATACAAAATTTAGGCTGGTATGGTGGCACACACCTGTAATCCCAGCTATTCAGGAGGCTGAGGCAGGAGAATCGCTTAAACATGGGATGCAAAGTTTGCAATGAGCCAAGATCATGCCATTGCACTCCACACTCCAGCCTGGGTGACAGAGCAAGACTCCATCTCAAAAAAAAAAAAGAAAAAAAATCTACAAATTTAGTGGCTTAAAACAACATATCTATATTCTTTTACACTTCTGAAGGTCAGAAGTTCAAAACCAGTCTGACCAGGCTATTGTTAGGGTGTCAGTAGGCCTGGTTCTTTCTGGAGACTCCAAGGCAAAATCTGTTCCTTGCCTCTTTCAGCTCCTAGAGGCTGCTGGCATTCCTTGGCTTGTAGCCACATCGCTCCAATCTCTGCTTCAGTTGTCATATTGCCTTCTTCTTATACAGACCCTGTTGATTACATTGGGCCCGCCCAGATAATCCAGGATCATCTCCTTATCTCAAGTTCCTTAATTTAATCATGTCTGTAGAGGACTTATGGCCATGTAAGGTAAAGCATTCACAGGGCCCAGGGATTAGGACACAGGCACCTTTAGGGACCATTATTTGACCTACTATAATATCCATTAGGCACAGTACGACATCAGAAATAAAGTGTTTTGATCACAGCCCACATTCCTGCTGTTCCTTTAAACATTTTACACACATTTAAATTAGTATAAATGGGAATCGGATAATTTCTATTTTCCAGACTAGCTCACTAATAATTTCAGGACCTCACAGTCCTCAGCATTTACAGGAGGACATTTGTAAATCTGATTTGATTGGTTACAGGAAAAATCATGCAAAGAGACATTTTTGTTTTATGCTGTGCCTGTTCTCTCTCTAGTCAAATGTTTGATACAAGTAATGCATTAAATGAACCAGTTACTTTAGATTTCTTTGGGGTGGCTTTTGGGATGCCCTCACAGAGCATGGTAATATATTTGTTATCACTATGACTCCGATATTACAAAATATCATTGTCTATGAATAGTACTATGTATATTGTAGTATACCTATGAGTACTTATTAGTACTACAATATACATAATACTATAGAACTATTCAGACTGGGTGCGGTGACTCACGCCTATAATCTTAGCGCCTTGGGAGGCCAAGGCAGGAGAATCACTTGAGCCTGGGAGTTTAAGACCAGCCTAGACAACATAGTGAGACCCCATCTCTAAACACAATAAATAAATAATATAGTACTATTCATATATATATATATATGATCACATGCATCTACTTTGCTTTTGTAACCTGTGTGGTTGGATTATTATCCTGTGCATGTCAAGAGAAATAAGACTCAGACAGGTTCTCTGACTGATCCAACTATATACTAGTGAGTCCAACATGAACAGTCACAAAAATATTTTAAAGTATGTCCTCTCAAAACCCAAACTGCATACTTGAAGCTAATTTTGCCTGCATAATTCCAACTTACGGAGACATGAATTTACTTCCTCTTTTTCTAGATGAGCAAATATATCAGATGATAGCATACAGTTTACAGTTTAGATCCTACTATATAAACCAAATGAGATTCTGATCACATCAGAAGTACTGGGAACTCATTTCCTGCCCCTCACAATGAACTGCGTAGACCACAATGAAAGGGAAATGATCTTCACCCACAGAGACTGCACAGAACGGCGACTTCAGCACTAGATCCTTGTAAGGGCCTGTGAAAACTCAGTGGCTCGTACCAAGGATGAGGATGTGCTGTTGTGGAATGTGAAGAAGAAATAAAAGACAACACGTACCACAGTAAGAAAACATTGGGGAGGGACCCAAATGAGCTTTCAACTTCATAAGCTTTGAAATATTAAACAACAAAGATATAATTCCCTTTTCAAATATCATCTTACATAGTGTTTATCTCTAACCTGCCTCCTGCAGTGCATTTGTGGAACAAAGCCAAAGAAAAGAAAAATGCTAAAATCCCTTTTTTCAAGAGCATTTCAAGGTCCTACATCTAAAGCCCTCACACAGTGCCTATGTGGGCATCTCATCCACATAACAGAATAGCCAACACCCCTCCTTGACCTAAATGGGAAGAGGGGTTGCACAACCCTGGACAAGTGGCCACTGGACCTGAGAACAGGTGACCACTTGTTTCTGGAGCCCTAGCGTGGAGTCTCCACCCCACACTCCTCCATACTTTCTATTTGATCCTTGCTGTCTCTCTAATAAGGAACAAGGTAGCCGTAAGGCTTACAGTGTAAATACCCTTGGGAAAGAATGTGTCGGTTTAAATTCCGATTGAGGCCTAACCAACTGGTATCAGATCCCAATCTGTGAGCGGGTTTTTAGCACTGGCTCCTGGAAAGAATGGATGATCAAGGAATTAAGAGGAAGGCACATCAAGGGGAACTGGGGATTGGAGAGCTACTCTACCTACTCCATAGCTTGCCATAACTAACCCTCACTAGCAGCTAGGCTTGCTGCCAGTCTGATGAAGCCCTCCAGAGTCTCCTAATTCTGAGAAAATGAGCTATGTTTTCTCGTGGCTGTCAGGGCTCACAGTGGATGTCTCAGGGAGTGGCGTTCCCAGGCAAACTGTGTTGGGATGCTAAGAATGAGACAACGATGGGAGGTTGAGGCAGGAGAATTGCTTGAACCCAGGAGTGGGAGGTTGCAGTGAGCCAAGATCGTGCCACTGCACTCCAGCCTGGGAGACAGAGCGAGACGAATGCTTTTCTGTGCTGCCCACTGGGCTCTCCTGCTCCCTGTACCACTGGTTCCCTCCCAGGAGTTCTAACAGGTGTCCTGACTGCATGGTCATAGGAGGAAGACAGCCTCATCCTCATCCCCGCCTTCTCAATCCTACATTCTTGGTCCTCTCCATCCCCTTGAGGATTCCAGATATTGAAATAGATTTATCCAAAGAGCCTGGAGTTAGAAGGAGTCAACAATTGGATAGATGGAAATCATTGAAGAAAATACAAAAGAAAAATATTTTGAACTCACTGTCCTGACTCTAGTGTCTTCTCCCCAGATTTGATCTCTCCCTGGCAGCCTAGGTTACCTTCCTTAAACAAGATCTGAGCAGATGTCTCCTGCTTCAGACCTTTACCGTCTCATTTTTTGTCTCTTGCGGGAGCCTCCAAAGAGGGAGTTTACATCCCAGGAGGTTTGCAAGCCAAGCTAATGGGGTAGAGCTGAAAATATTCAAACTTTCATTTTTATTTATTTTTCATCTCAAATTTTTAAAAATGCTACTGTTTGTGTATTGTTGATAATACAGATGATATGTAAGCATGGTAATATGTGAATAGCCTATATTAATTAATTCCTAAATTAACAGATACATCTATTGGGGAGAGTTTTAAAATTATTTATTGATGGGGTGATGATCAGAAGAGTTTGGAGACCAAGTAACTGCCAGCATAAAGTCCAAACCCCTTAGCTTGATCAGCAAAGTCCTGTCTAACCCTGTCCTCCTGCCTACCTCCCCAGCCTCATGGACCCCCAGATGTCTTATACCTGCTCTAAACATACTAAGGACTTTAGTCATTCTGACATCTGCGCCAATGACTCTTGTATCTGCACTGCCTCACCTTTCCTAACCCGAACCTCTTCTCTGCCTGGCCCAAAGAGCACATCCTTTGGGAGTCTTTCCATTTCTTCCTTACCACCACTCCATCTGCATCTTTTTTTTTTCTTTTTTTCTTTTGAGACGAGTTTCACTCTTGTTGCCCAGGCTGGAGTGCAATGGCGCAATCTCGGCTCACTGCAACCTCTGCCTCCCAGGTTCAAGTGAGTCTGCTGCCTCAGCTTCCTGAGTAGCTGGGATTACAGGTGCCCACAGCTGGGATTACAGGTGCCCACAACCACGCCCAGCTAATTTTTTATATTTTTAGTAGAGACAGGGTTTTACCATGTTGGCTAAGCTGGTCTCAAACTCCTGACCTCAGATGCTCTGCCCACTTTGGCTTCCCAAAGTGCTGGGATTACAGGCGTCAGCCACTGTGCCTGGCCTCCATCTGCATCTTTAAGAACTACCAATCACGTTGTCTCATAATTAGTTGCCCAGTTGTTTGTTCCCAGAGTACATTCCAAGTTCTCTGGGCAAACTTCAAGTCCCTTGAGGGCATGGATGATATCGTCTTCATTTTTGCCTCCCCATGGCTTAGGCCATTTGCCTGGCATCCAATAAATGTCCTCTAAATGTTGATTTCTCATTTTCTTTTGAGAAAAGAGGATGTAAAAATCATAAGTTGCAAAGCAATATTATCACCTGCTGTATTGTACCCAGCTAACACGGTAGGCTAGCTGCTTTGACAAACTTCAAGACATCAGTGGCTTAGAGCAATTGAGATCTGCTCCTCCCTTACATCACAGACTAATGCCATTAAGGGGGTAGAGGGGTGTGCTCTCTTCCATACAATCATTCAGGGATTCAACCTTTTGTCTACAGTTCTGCCATCTTCTAGGGCTGTCGGTTCCTTTGTGGAATCTTCTACCATATTCCACAGGCCAGAACTCAATCACATGGCACCACTTCACTACCAGAAGCTCAGAAATAAAGTCCAACAATGTGCCAAGGAAGAAGAGGTGAAAATGGTATTCATGGGGACTAGAAGTCTCTAACATACCTAGGTTGTAAGACACAATAAGTAGCTTGATGCAGCCATGACAAAAACTTGGCGGATGTCTATGCATCCAAATTTTTCAGTCAAGGTGCTAAAAACCGTGCATGACTTTTTTTTTGAGGCCGAGTCTTGCTCTGGAGTGCAATGGAGCAATCTTGGCTCAAAGCAACCTCTGCCTCCCAGGTTCAAGTGATTCTCCTGCCTCAGCCTCCTGAGTAGCTGGGATTAAAAGCACATGCCACCATGTCCAGCTAATTATTGTATTTTTAGTAGAGATGGGGTTTCACCATGTTGGTCAGGCTGGTCTCAAACTCCTGATCTCGTGATCCACCTGCCTCGGCCTCCCAAAGTGCTGGGATTACAGGCGTGAGCCACTGCACCCAGCCTTTGTGCATGATTGTTAAATATTTGAGCCTTTAAATCACCGGACAGGTTTAAAAACCAGAGCTACTATCAGAGTCAGTTTGAGTATTATTTTTGTAGCACAGCTGAAGAAATCTCAAGAACAATACTAGCAACTAGCTGCATAAAGGCAGAGGGCTCTGAATTGAGGAGACACAGACATCAGTTACTTCAAAACAAATTCCACACAGATTCCTTCTCAATCTAGGATTACACCCAACATTTAGATAATGTTTATACTTGGCTTCAAAAGGAATGTTTCAAACTCGACTAGTTCTGTTTATAAGAAGATATTACTAGTAAGGAGATATTATGTCAGTGGGAGGATAGCATTTGGAGCATTTGCCCAAAACAGATCTGAAATGTCATAAATAATGATGTTCTGAGTGCTATAGTCCTAACACGAAAGACAAATAACTAATTGTGGAAAAATCAAGAGACATTCTCCAAATTCTTATAGCAATTAAAAATCAAAAGCACTTTAAAAACGTAATTTGGAAGTGAGTTTAATTTGAAATCAAAAGTGGTTTTTATTTTATTTTATTATTTGAGATAGAGTCTCACTCACTCTGTAGCCCAGGCTGGAGTGCAGTGGTGCGATCTCGGCTCACGGCAACCTCCACCTCCTGGGTTCAAGGGATTCTCATGCCTCAGCCTCCTGAGTAGCTGGGAATATAGATGTGCACCACCACACCCGACTAATTTTTGTATTTTTAGCAGACAGGGTTTCCCCATGTTGGCCAGGCCAGTCTTGAACTCCTGACCTCAAATGATCTGCCTCCCTCAGCCTACCAAAGTGCCAGGATGACAGGTGTGAACCACCACGCCTGGCGGTGATTTTTATTTTTAAAGTGGAAATGCAATTAGGGGAAAGACTCAAGAGAAGAAACTGTGAAAGGCTCAAGTCATAAGCTGAGGAGATGCCCTGGCAAGAAGCAGTCTCAAGTATAGATCTGAGTTATGGCTCTGGGGTTAAAATCAGAAGAAAGCCAGGGCCCGGGCACCCCAAGGAACACACTGTGAAGCCAGGACTTGGAGAGGTAAGCAGGGCTATCACTCACAAATGCAGTCCCCAACGTGTGTCCCTGCAAAAATCCTTGAAGATTCTTGGGAGGTAAAAACGAGGGGCCTTCCAGTAAAGGAACCAATTTGAAATTCTGAATATATCCCACAAAGTCAGATATATATCTGCACTCTTAGAGTTCATTTTATCTAAGTGGTGCTTTGGTGTTTGCTGAGACTGAGAGGAGTAGAGTTGCAATGCTCACCCACGCTCATCCCACAGGTCTTGTGGGCACCCACTTTTCTGACTGCCTACCTGGCCCTTTTCTAATAGTACCTCCTGATTTCCCTTTGCAGAACCATCCTTCTACCTTCTCAGTCCACTGTTTGCAGTGTGGCTGATCCCATTCACTGGGTCCTGAGCTGAGCGTACGACTCAGGAGACCAGTGTATTTTTGCCTCCAATATTTATTTATTTACTTATTTGGTTATTTATTTTATTATTATTATTATTATTATCATCATCATTATTTGGTTGCAAAGTCTCACTCTGTTACCCAGGCTGGAGTGCAGTGGCACAATTTCTGCTCACTGCAACCTCTGCCTCCCAGGTTCAAGCGATTCTCCTGCCTCAGCCTCCCTGTTGCTGAGATTACAGGCACGTGCCACCCTGCCTGGCTAATTTTTGTATTTTTGCTAGAGACAGGGTTTCACCATGTTGGCCAGGCTGGTCTCAAACTCCTCAGCTCAAGCGATCTGCCCGTCTTGGCCTTCCAAATTTCTGGGATTACAGGCCTGAGCCACTGCGCCCAGCCATATTTATTTATTTATTAGAGAGGGGGTCTTGTTTTGTCATCTAGGCTGGAGTGTGTAGTGATACAATCATAGATCACTGCAGCCTCAAATGGCCTAAGATTTCAAAGCCCAGTGAAATCACAGCTCACGAGGGGTACTTGAGGGAAACTAGGGGAGGAAGGTTTAAGACACAGTCTCCAGCAGAATTGGCTGTCATGAACCCATGGAGTAAGAATTGGGGTTAGGTCATGAGAAGAACAGGTGCCTTTTCATATCATCCCTCCCTCTGTCAGTCACCCTAGGCAAGAAGCTATCCAGAGAGACGCCGAGGCCAGGGACTGAGTGTGCTCACACACCTTGCCCTGAACCTGCACTTGTGTCCCTATTTCTGCCTGTGCTGCCATAACAGATACCACAACAGGGTGGCTTAAACAACACCGAATTCTCAGACTCAAGTGATCCTTGTGCTTCAGCCTCCCGAGTAGCTGGGACTATAGATGTGCACCATCATGTCCAACTAATTTATTTTATTTGTAGAGATTATGTCTCATGATGTTGGCTGGGCTGGTCTTGAACTCCTGGCTTCCCACAATCCTCCTACCTTGGCCTCCCAAAGTGCTGGGGTTACAGGTATGAGCCACCACACCCAGCAGCCTGGTGCTATTTAAAAAGAGTTTTTTGTTTGTTTGTTTCTTTTCTTGAGAGGTTGCTCAGCTGATAGAAAGTAAACCTGGATCTACTAGTGACCATCTTGTCCCCAGAAGGAGTGATCTTGTCTGGGAATAAAGCCCACAAATGAGAAAGAATAACTGAAAGATGGAAAGACATTTCTGATAACCTTTTTTTTGAGTAGCTGGATCAAGCCATGCCTGAAATCCTTCCTTAATTTTTCAAATAAGTGAGCAGTTTCTTTTTTTTTTTTACTCAAGTCAGTCTTAATTGGATTTCTATAGCTAGCAGTTAAAAGAGTTTGAGTACACTGTCATTTGGTAAACTATGTTTTTTCATTCATTCAATGAAATTTGTTGAGTCCTTGCTATGTGCTAGGCACTGTGTGGGAAACTGAGAATATAAAGCCCAAAAACTGTTCTCTCAAGGTGTTTACCCCAGTGAAAGAGAACCTTGAACGGTACAGCCAAGTGCAGTGGCTCATGCCTATAATCCCAGCACTTTGGGAGGCCGAGGCGGGCGGATCACCCTGAGGTCAGGAGTTCAAGACCAGCCTGGCCAACATGGCAAAACCCCATTTTTACTATAAATACAAAAATTAGTCGGGCATGGTGGTGCATGCCTGTAATCTCAGCTACTTAGGAGACTGAGACAAGACAATTGCTGGAACCCAGGAGGCAGAGCTTGCAGTGAGCTGAGACTGTACCACTGAACTCCAGCCTGGGCAACAGATCA